>NW_006800389.1:141324-163158 GCF_000485575.1 Poecilia formosa | reverse complement strand
TAGGTAACCAAGGAACAAGTGAGTGAGTTGTTACTAGGTAACCAAGGAACAAGTGAGTGAGTTGTTACTAGGTAACCAAGGAACAAGTGAGTGAGTTGTTGCTAGGTAACCAAGGAACAAGTGAGTGAGTTGTTACTAGGTAACCAAGGAACGATCGAGTTAGTCGTTTCCAATCACTTTGCTTAACTTTCGGTGAGAGGTTGAGCAGCTAAAGTCTTTCCTCTGCCTACATTCCCCAGAATGCTGTGCGGTTCTGGGTCGGAGTTCAGTGATTATTCTATATAATAAATATTCTAGCAGATGTATTACATATTATCGATTTGTTGTCCAGCCCTGGTTGTTCCTTTGATTTGGTGTCAAGCAGTGAAAGATTTCCCCTTCGTTCTCCAAATGAAACAGTTAAAAGCTCAGTTTACTCTGTAATGAGCTCTTAAGCTGATCTATAAAGTATATAGAGCACATTTTACATTTATAGCTCAGGCACTTAGAAGCTGAAACACGCCGATTATAATTTATGATACGTTACAACAAATGACCCTTTTCTCCATCCATCTCCTCTTTAATTTTAAACATCTTAACAAAAAAAATGTTATTTCCCATCTTTAGGAGGAGCCGATTAAAGGGTTTGAGTTCAGCAGCTACCTGGAGTTCATGATGGGACTGCAGCGCAGCTACCGGGACGTCGTCCTGACCGACATGGAAAGCATCAGAAACCCTCCAGAGTAAAACTCTCTCTCACTTTCTGGTCGCTAAGTTGGAGATATTCTACAATATCTGAGCATAATGCAGTAATTTGAGCGTAGATGTGTGAAATATTTATGTGTAACTGTGTTTTCTGCCCGGTGAATAAAGCTGTGCAGAATAATCTGAAAGAACAAACAGAATAACCGCAGTAACATTATGCAAGATCCCAATAATCAGCTTCAATCCTCACCCTGAAAATACGCTTCCAGATTACATCTGTAAAAATGTGTATATAATGAGTATTGTACGTGAAAATTGGTGTTTGTTTATTCCTGTTGTGTAAATATTAATTCCTGTGAGTTTTTGTATGAGGATCTTCTGATGTATTAAAATAAGGTTTTCAATACATGTTGGGGTTTTTCCTTTGAACTCCTGCTTTGTAGTTTAAACACATAAACATAAAACAGAAGAGAAAACAGTCTCTGGTTTTACATCATCTAAGAAAAAAAAACAAAACAAGCTTTGATCTTACAGACAGGAAAATATTTCATATTTTTGTTTGACCATCGGCGTATTTAAAATTCAACAAACCCAGGAAATCAGGTTTAAATACTGTTTACACTGTAAAAACACGTCTTAGCAAGTATAGTTGGTCTAGTTTCTAGTGTAAATAAATTAGTACATATATTTAATAAGAAAAAATATTTACAAGCAACATGTAAGAAATGGTTTTAAGTCAATAATGGAACTAGAATTTTCGTTATCAATACTAAGAAATTATTGATTTAAAACAGTTTCCTGTGCCTTGCTTTAAAAGTTATCGGTAAGTTATTAGTTTGTCATTTCATTTGTACCAATAATTTCCACTACAAACGTAACCAGAGATACTTGGTAGGATTTTGGGTTTTTGCAGTGCAAAAATAAAGACTCTGCAAAAACGGTTTCTCTTGCAAATATATTAAGACAAAACTAACTTGGAGATAGAGGATCAATAATTCCTTAATGAGGAAATTTTATTTCACTCATAAAAGTAAATAATTTCTTAATATTCATAAATAAAGTACTAGCTCCATTGCCAGATTTGTTTCCAATTATAACATTTTTCTAATGTCATGAGTGAAATATTAAGACTTTTTTAAATCAATATAAGGAATTATTGTCTCCTATTTCATACTGAAAAGTTACTTCTAAGTTATTTTTGTCTTATTTCAAGTGTAGGAAGAGAAACTAGACCAAAACTACTTGGTTAGATTTAGTTTTTTCTGCATTGTAAACAGTTTTCTCATGTTAAACTGTTATAAACACCAAGACGAATCTTTAACCCTTTACAAGGCATCCATATTGTTTTAGCATATAAGAACACAACCCTTTTTATCGACTTTTTGTACATTTAATATTTAAAATTGGACTTTTCCTGCTTTATTTCTGTTGAATTATGCCAGATAGCGTATTTCTGATTCGTAGCCGACTAGCTGGACGCCGGAGTTGGTTATTTTACGCATCATTAACGGCAGGTTACGGCACTCAGTCCTTCCTGTTGCTGGTCGTTGCATGAAAGATGCATGAGTTGCATTATTGGGCCTCATTAGCAACCAGAGGCTCATCTCTGCTGCAGTCCTGTTGTCCTTCTGACGCCTGAATAATAAACAAATTGATCACATCCGTCCGTCTCTGCTACAGGAACCCATCAAATGTTTACCTCGTAAAAAACGCCTTCGCCTCTGAAGGTTAACATTTGGGCTGAACCTTGATGCTTCTCTAATCAATCAGCCGGCTGTTTGAGGACAGGAAGCACTGGCATGTTAAACACCACAAACCACTTCTGACATTTTAGTCTTCTGGAGGCAGAGCAGACGATCTGCTGTTAATTTGGTTGGGAGGTCTGCAAATGCTAATTTTACAGTTTTATGAACCGAAAAACATGCTGCAGTTTTTAAGAGAAAAATTACTCAGACTTTAATTTGTTTTTCATTTTTAGAGTTTAAGCAGCTTGTTAAAATTCTGGTTTTACACAAGTTAAAAATGAGACAAACCCCAGAAACATTGCCTCCAAGTCTGACAAAAGTAACATCCAAGTCCCTAGAACGTCGCCGCCAACCTCCAGAGAAATATCCTCCAAAAATGTCTAACAACTTCCACAAGGGAGCCTGAAAGTCTTGTAAAAAGTAACTCAAGTCCCACAAAGGTAACACCCAAGTCCCTAAAATTTAGCCTCCGAGTCCCTGAAAGGGAGCCGCCAAGTCTCAGACTACTAGGCTCCAAGTCTCACAAGGTAACCTTCAAATCCCTAAAAAACATTCAGCAAGTAGCATCTAACCTGTGGATATGTAACCTCCAAGTCCCAGAAAATTAAACTCCATTTTCTGGGAAAAGTAACCTCCAAGTCCCTAAAATTTAGCCTCCGAGTTCCAGAAAAGTCCAACAAAGATGACCAGAAACACAGACCCCTAGTGCTGGAAAAGCAGCTTCCGAGTCCCAGAAAAGTAACATACAAGTACCTAAAGATGCTCCAAGACTCTGAAACATGGTCCTCGAGTCCGAGGAAAAGTGACCTACAAGTCCCACAAAATTTGCTTCCAACATCTCAAAAGGTTTCTGAAAAATCCCCTCCAAGTTCCGGTGAATCAGTTTGAGATCTTAATTTGTTTCTTCTCGAGCTTTTTCTACAAAATTAAAAACTACGATGGGAAAATTTATGTTTTTGAAAACCTTTTGTCAGGTTTAGTTTATTTCTACAGGATCAAGGAAGTTCAAAGTATTATAATGAAAAAAAATTACATTACAGTTGCAAAATAAAAAATTAGACTAAAATTAATCAATTTTCTAGGTGTTATTAATCAAAGGCTGCGCGAAACAAATGGGTTTTTAAGTCGAGTTTGGGATCTTGCATTGATGAATTGTTGAAAAAAATAAATCAGTATTATATTCAGCTTTGGAAAATTCAGACTAAGCTCTTTGTTCCCCACTGAATAAAATCCATCACTGTTTAAAAAGCAATGAGATATCTGTGCATTTATTTATTCGGCTGCAATCAAAAATAATTATACTTCAATACAGGATTATGGGAAAAAGCAGAGATGATAATTAATATAATCAAGAAGTAATTTTATTATTAATCAACCCCAGACCTATTCTGTAATAATTCCACTAATTAAAACAATGGAAAACAAAGAAAGGCTGATTACTCTACAAACTGCTACCTACAGGCTAAAAGTTGTAATTTAGTGAATAAAATGTTTGTGTTAAACTTTCAGTTCTCATAAAACCTTTACAAATCATTTAGAGCTCCTTTTTAAACCTCATTAAACTCCAGAGCCATGATTTAAACACAAAGATCTCCAATTATATCACAAATTATAGTTAAGAAGTCACATTCACCGTGTCTTTCATATTTTTGACACCATGAGAAGCAGAACTTTATGTTTGACTCAAACCTCCGGTCACTAGGTGGCAGCGGTGTTCAAATTAATAACAGGCTGCCAGTTTATCAGACACAAACAAAGATGTTTTAAAACATTTCTATTTCAGAGGACAAACCTTTAGTCACTACAGACAGAAATAAAAAAGAAAATTTTAACCAAAAAAAAAATTATGAGAAATTTTCTAGAAAAAAAGTGGAAATTTCTAAGTTTCAAAAGTCAAAAAAATTTTAACTTTTGAAATGTTTTCTGAAATATTTCTGAGACTAAGGTCAAATTTGTTCTATTTACAACAGAGCTAATATGCGGCCGTAGATGCTGAAGTAAAAAAAAAAACCTCATTCATTTCATGGTCTTAACTTGTTCCATAATGTATTGATAAAACAGCAAACTGTTAAAATACCAATAAGTAGCAGCTTACATAGTAAATAATTACTTCTTAAAATTAAATATTTAACATCTTTCACATCAACTAGAACTTCCAAGATTTTGCAATTGTTTTCTGATTTTTTTAAAATTAAAATCACAGATTTTCTGGTTCCAACTATAAATATTTGCAAGGAATTTAAAAATATTTGTGCTTATGCAATTAAAGACTATAATAACTTGACATCAAGTAATAATGAGGCATGACTCTAGTAGAAGTAGGAAATACTGCCACCTGCAGGTGGGTTAAACTTAAAACTGAAAATTTTTGAGGAAAATTTGATGTAATTTAGCAGAATGCAGATAGAAAATGCTTTGATTTATTGATAAAATAATATTTAACTCCTCTGTTATCTTGAAGTTTCTTCCTCTGGAGTCTAGGGGGCCACATCAGGAGCTGTGGCGGACCAGATTTGGCCCCCGGGCCTCCAGTTTGACGCGCGTTTTAAAGGGACGGTTAGAAAAGCAGATTCTGTTTGCAGAAGGTCGAATCTGATGTGTTTGTGTTTACATGAAGCCATCTCAAAACTCTGAAAACTGGAGACATTTAGCATCACAAGCTGAGAAAACAAATCAAATTGGGCTTTTCTGAGTTTTATTTTGTGGGTATTAAATGAGACAGTTGCTAAATTATGTGAATGCTTCCGACAGAACAGCCGACTTCCAGCTCGTTTAGGTTGGTCTGATCATTGTTTGGCTTTGCTCAGGCCTTTATTTCAGCCATCTGCTGCTGCAGTTTGTTCCAGTTTTCAGAGCTACAGCATGAAGATACAAGAAGAGAGAATGAGTGTCTGTGTCAGAGCTGAAGGGACTGTGATGCAGGCTATATTAGGCGCGTCTGTCAGCGTTTTCATCAGCTGAATCCATGCGGACGCCGTTTTGTTGCATGGAGAGTAAAAAGAAGCGAGCGGAGCTGCAGCCTGTCAGAGTCTGAGGGTTTTCCCTGCTTTAGGAGAATGTAAAGACTTGACTTTGCTAATAGGAATTGATGTTTTGTAGCTGCTGGATGAATGGCACTTCTGGCTCACTTTGCAGTTCTCCAAACAAACCGTGGAAACTTTTGTGGAGTTAGGGGACGTCTGACCTCATTTCTGTAACATTTGGACACGCCTGGCAGTGAAGCAGCAGCACGAGCTCAGGGGACGACTAACCTTTTTATTTTACCAGAAGACAAAGAGAAGGAGGTTTTATCAAGCAGAGACATCTTGATCATGAAAAACCAAAATAACTTTTCATCATGCGTCACAGCAGTCTGAAAGGTTTTTCTTTGAACAGGTTAGGATAAATTTATGACACATTCAAAACATTTTCAATACAGTTTTTGCACAAAATCAATTTTAGATAATGAGGTTTTAGTTTCGAGCTGTTTTAGGGACTGTCGCTTTAAATCCAAATGTTTGCACTCACACGTGAAGTTGACTGCAAACAGATGCTGAATTAGATTAGCGTGCATCTTTGGAAAGCAGAAGTGGATCCTCCTGCACAACCAACAAGACTGCACACTGCAAAAACTAAATATTGCCAAGTATTTTTTTTGTCTGATTTCTAGTGCAAATATCTTAATAGACTCGAAATAAGACAAAAATAACTTATAACTTTACACCAAGATACAGGAGATTGCTTAGAACCAACAATTCCTTAATATTGATGAAAAGTGCTAGTTTCAATGGCCAATTATTTATCTTGTAACATGGATAAAAATGTCTTGTTATAAGTGAAATAATTTGCCATTGAAACTGTTAGAAACCCTCCTATTTCTTTCGGAAAAGTTACTTGCAAGTTTTGTCTCATTTCAAGTTTCTGCAAGATATTTGCTAAATCTTACCAAAAATGCTTGGTAAGATTTTGTGTTTTTGCAGTGCAGCAAGTGGCTTCTGGATGGTAAGTCGTCAACAGAACGCTTGTTCTCCAGCAGCCATTGTACAGCGGTAAAACTAGCTGACCGAATGTGCTGGAACTCCACTTTGGTTGCTACTGGGCTGGCTGGGGTTGCTAGTGTCGAGAAAAGTCGAGCTCATCCCACTTCCCCATGCTGGAGATTTTAGTTTAATAATAACAATAAATAAAGTTATCTTTAAAACTAATTACACAGGTGACATCAAGACCCAACAGTAGAGTCAGACGGTAATGAAATTAATCTGGTTGTGTGTGTTATTGTGTCCTGCAAACTTTGCTTTAATTCTACTTTTTTCTATTTAATCATAAAAAATCATAATCAGACAGAAAGATGAGTAAAATACATATAATCATTTCTTTAACTACTGTATGGGGTTGAAGAGTAAAGAGTAAAAAGTGATACTGTGTCACAATTATAGACTGCCGGGGTGAAAGAACTGTCAGCACGGAGGAAAGAGGAAGTGAGATTTTGGACTATATCTGCACCAGGTGTTTTGAGTTGTTGATCTTTAAGTTTTAAAGAAAGAGGAAGAGGTTAAAAGTTGAGTGGAGGAAAGGTCGAGGCTAACTGAAGGCACTTCACGTCAGGGAAAGTACGCACCGGACATGCAGAATATACGGTATAAAAATATATGCAAACGAAGGATCGAGGTTCTTTGTTCCGCGGCGTTCGAGTCGAGCAAACGGAGATGCAGAATCAACGGAGGGCTGCGTGATGATACCCCGGGACGACTGCTCGCTGCACAAGAAAGGAACAAGATCCGTTTACCCACAACCCGGGATTCTGATTCGACCGCGGCCCCAAACTCAACCCCAAGGATTACAACGATGCTGCAGTGGACATGGGGAAAAGACAAAAAGATCTTTTGTGGATTAAGAACTGAGTTCGTTGAGGAGTCTCACCAGTTCAACTTTGGATCTATTCTAAAAGGATTCTGCCAAGACAAAGACAGGACTCCATCCATGGACGTTAAAGTTATCTGCTGCCAAGATCGTCTCTGCATCTGGGTTCGAGTAATGCTGCCTCCCCCAAAGCCTCTATTTAGATTAAGACACAGTGTAGGGTTTAGAATTAGGTGAAATGTCTAAATTTTCTTAAATCTATTGATTACTTAATCCCTTGTTAATTGCTGTATGTCTTTTCTCCCCTGCTAAAGCTTGCTAATAAAAATACTAAAGTCTAATTGACGTTGTGGACAGTTAAATTAATTAAGTCAACTAGATTAAATTCTTCTGATTAATGTGAAATCAATGTTAATGGTCCTAGTAGATTGGGTGGCTTCGTACGTTCTTTAGTTCAGATAAATAATGACCCTGGGACTTATTCCTAGTCTCTAAAATTATCTAGGCCGGAAACAAGTGCACGTTAATGACAGGGAAAGAGCTGCCGTTAACAGACGTGGTTTATGAGCTCGGACACCGGCGGGGCTACTCCGATGTCTGAACCATAGACTGAAGCGGGTCATAACGTCTGGATGAAGGTAGTTAGAGCTTAGATGAATCTTTCTCGCTCCCAGCTTAAACAAAAGTTCTCTATATTCTTATTTGCGGTAATACCCAGGAATTAGAGGCTTTTCGGAGTAGTCAGTCCGCTGGAGTTTGGGAGAAGTTAGGGGCGTGGCTGAGTACTGTGGATTAACACTAGGTAACGGGCAATGCCTGCTGATTTGTGACGCTACATTTGGAAGGTTTTTGAAACGGCTCATTTTCCAAATGTTTTTATCTTTTTAAAACACTTTGAATGTTTCTGGAAGCAGCAGAAACCCAAAGGCGAGTATAAAAACGTGCAGAATGTGAATTTGGTCTGAACGGTTTTGTTCTGCAGCCATGCTGGTATATTTTGGGCCCTAGGACTCCATCTGATAAGCAGGTTTTGATGGAGGAGAGGCAGCAGAGCAGCTGCTGACTGATCGATTGGAGCTCCAATCCTCGAATGCGGCTTCAGTCCGACTGCTGCTGACACTAAGCTCCATACTTCTTAGGGTAATCAGCAGCTGTTCAGAGGACTTGGTCCGCCTCTGTGATGTGTGATAAACGTTTGGCTCAGTCCATCTGCGATAGAGACGCAGATATGCAAAGTGAAACGTCTCATTTGTGAGAGAAAAACTAAGTTAAAGCTGCCAACTATCAGAGCCGATGTGATTAAAGAAAGCACAACGCTGCACCGTCCTTTTAAAATTTGTTTTTAAGTCAATTTTTTTGAGAAATATTCTGTTTATGGAAAAATATTCAGCAGTAAGGTTTTAACTAAGGAAGCTGCAAATACTGGTTCTAGAGAATTTAACTGGAATCCAGTCAGGAAAGAGAGATTTGTATTTCCAGTTTCAACCTTATGCAAGTCTGAAAAGTCCAGGTTGTTTCTGAAACCTAAAAACTACCTTGGTTTACACTAAATAAAAGCACATTATGCTAATTATCCAACATGAATCTGTTTACCACTTTTGTTTTCACACAACATGAATTAAAAATTTAGATTTTTGTAAATATGCTCAGATTTGCATCTTTACAGGTGGTGATGTCACCTTAAAGGAGAACGATTATGGAAAATTCACATTTTTAATCTTCCTTTTGGGTCTCAACTGCTTTAAAAAACATCCAGCTGTTTTATGGCAATAAGTTAAAGTTTATGGTGTCTGGAAAACAAGCGGCTTCAAAAACCTCTGGATTGTCAGGTCACAATCAACACTGCACTGTTACCTAGCAACCCCAGCCCGTTACCTAGCAACCCCAGAGGAGCTCCAGTACAATTGGTCAGCCGCTTTTACCAATGCTCTAAAAAACAAGAGTTTTGTTGTTGACTTATCATCCAGAAACCACTTGTTGGTTGTGCAGGAGGCTCCACTTCTGTTTTTCAAAGATGTGAGGTTGCATAGTTTTGCAGCCACAATGCAGCCATTTTCTCCTGGGCAGAACTGAGCAGATGAAAATCTAATAATTTAAGAATGATTTTGTGCAAAAATAAATGCAATGAATATGTTTTGTATAGACCATAAACATCTTATAACCTGTTGAAGGGACTATGATTGGTCACCTTTAAGAAGGAAAACTACTGGGAGACGATTGTGTTTTTTAAACTATGCTTGTGGAAAGAAACCAGATCATCTGTAGCTTTATGCGTTTCAGATGAAGATGTAAACCTGCTGCAGTTTTCAGATTTTTTAATCCGTTTATTTCCTTTAAATCTCTGTAGCATTCCTGAGATGTTGCAGATCCCGACTGGAGGGACATGACTGAAGTCTGCAGCTCACCGGACATCGAGCCGCGTTCACGCTGGACAATAATCTGTCCATGAAAAGCAACTCGCCTGTAGAAATGGACCAGAAAGAGAAGATAAGAACGGCAGGCAGAGTGAAAGGCTCCGTCTCCACATGGAGCAACCTGAACCTCCAGCATGTTGGAGACGATGCTTTGATCCAAACGGTTCCTGCTGCTTCTGTCTGATCAGCCGCTGATTATTTTCACTCACGATTAATTTCAACATAATTGTCTGTTGATTTCAATTATCTGTGAAAACCTCGTTATGGATGATGACTAACGGTAGCTCCTACAGCATAATGACGCGCCGTGCTGCTGATCCTGATTACGGACTTTTAGGTGACAACAAGCAATTTGAGGCAGATAATCGGCGGTAATTAGTTGATCCGGCGAGGAACTTCCTCTGGTCTGAGCTGCTATCTTTAGCTGCTTTTTATCTCGTCCCAGCTGAACCCATTTGTGTCTCCGACTCCAGAACCGCTTTCTGATTCTAATCTTTAGCTTCTCTCTCTCTCTTATCGGCCTCTAATCTTTATTTTATCTCCAGTTTCTGGTTCCGTTTTGTCCTCTCATTGTTTCCAGCCTTGTTTTGCAGGTTCTCTGCAGAAACCCAATTTTATCAGCCAGAGATGTCATAGTTTGATCATTGTTTACGCTGTTAACAGCTCTGAGCTTAAGGGAGGCCTGCATTAGCATTTCTATTTGTTATAGTCAATATTCTCCACAATGGAGTGAATGTTCTTTGTGTGCATGTGAAATAAATGACTTCAGGGATTTGGTACTTGGAAATACAGAGCGTTGTACGAGGCATGTTGATGATGCTTTATGCAGAAAAAGGTCACAGCCACCTCTAATACAGATGTCATTAGAGCTGGATTTCATTTTACAGCCTTTTTTTTAAAACTGAGAATCATTTATTGATCCCAGCTCTCCACCTCTTTGTTTTCTTCTGCCTCTCGCTGGGCTCTGCCGGCTCCGTCTTTAATTTAAAACCCAGCGCCGCTCTCGTTTGGCATGCATGCTGCAGGCTTTCCCCGAGCCGGTCTGCCTCAACGCCGCCGCCATCAACTCTGCTGCCTGTCGGCTGTCTGGGAGAGGCGGCGAGAATCACAATTCCCCGCTCACACAAACTCCCCTCTAACTGCAGCAGCGCTTCAGATTTGGGGAGCAAAATTAGTAGCCGGCTTCCTAAATCTCATAAATCAGACGTTAGTCTAGAGTTTCCTCCTGGCAACAGCAGAGTATTATGCTGAGGCTGATGGGATGAATAAGGGTTACCAAGAAAAATCTCTCAAAAGTAGAGTTTGCCAGCGTTTTGAAAGCAACGAGTCTGGAAGATGAAACTACAGAGAAATTAATTTAAACGGGAAGATTTGCTTTCACAAGTTGTTTGTTCACATAGAGATGCTGGTCAGTCTGGTCACAGAAGAGCAGTTTGAGTGAAACTGCAGGGAAATGAGGAAGTTTAACAGAAATAAACTTTATTTAACTCTGAGGTGTTTTGGATGTGCTTTCAGCACGACTGATGAGTGAAACACTCAATAGAAGTGGTTAAATTAGCACTGAAGTTTAAGAAAACAACCGTTATTAAAATCAAATAAAAGGTTTTTCACCAAACTGAGAATCCTCCTGGTTTCCTGCCAGTTTCAAACTTTCATCCAGAAGGTTTGAAACTATTTTTCTTTTCTTCTAAATGACAGCAGGTGTAAATTAAATGCCATCCATTAGTGACACTGCTGTGAACCGCTTCACACTCAAAAACATCAAAAATCCCATTACAATAAAATACAAATGGACGCAGGAAACAATATCCAGCAGAGAAAAAGGCAAGATTTAAAAATACAACCCAAGAATATCACAGTGAGTGAAAAGCTAAAAAAATAGAGCTTGTTAAATGTCAACAAAATTATCGTATCCACGCTCCAATGGTGAGATCTTTAATTGTCTCTAATCTTTGAGAGAATGCAGTTTGAAATATTCCTATTTAACTGGACTTGTTAAAATTTACTGTTCTTTTTAATCCACTTTTCCATGACTTAAGCAACATCCGTTCAATTAAAAAGCTCCTAAACTCAAAGGATAAGAAAAAACACACATGAAGTTAGAATTTGTTATGAAAAATCACAAAGGAAACCAGTTTGACAGACGGAACAGATGATTTCTGCCACCAACCAGGTGATTCCCAAAGAGAAACCACCTGAAAATGTGGAAGATGATGCATGGAGCTGCACAGCATCCTGTCAGTCGGGTAGAAAAACCAGCAGAAGAATGAGGGAAAGAGCAGCTGCTGAAAGTTTAAAGACCCTCAGAAATCCTGGAGAAGCATTGATCACTTGAAAAATGTTAGAAAGTCTGAAAGAAGTGAGTTACTGTCTGAAGCCTGACGATGGAGCAAGCCTTGGGTATTAGATTGTTTCTTCTTGTCATGATTTCATAATTCGTCCAGAAGCTGATCTGTGTCCTGAGAACAAACCAACAAACCATCTGCACCTTCACTTCCACCTGCTATTTTCAGACATTTTAACTGCTGAACTACAGAGGCCCCTAAGGGACATGGGGGATTTTTTTAATTTTGTGTTGTGTCACAGAAGTGTAGAATTCTCACAAAACACTGCAAAAACACAAAATCTTACCAAGTAATTTTGGTTTGTTTTCTAGTGCAAGTACCTAAGCTGCAGTTAGCCACTACCCCCAACTCAACATTTACATTCACACCTGAAAACAGCTGCAACATGCGCAATTATACACCTGTACATTTTTGACAAGCAGAAGTGGAGCCTCCTGCACAAACGACAAGAATGCACGCTGCAAAAACAAAATATAACCAAGTATTTTTGGTCTAGTTTCTATCTTTGCAGTTGAAACTACACATAGGATCTTTTTTTAAGTCAATAAGTCCTAAAATATCAAGTAAAATACTTTTTCCATTGGCAGATTATTTCACTAACAACAAGACATTTTCCTCAAGTGAAATTATTTTCCAATGAAACTAGAACTTTCCCAGTAATAAGGAATTATTTCTCCTTAAAAACAAGCTCCTATGTCTTGCTGAAAAGTTGTATGTTATTTTGTCTTATTTCACTTATTTGCACTAGAAACTGGACCAAAAATACTTGGTAATATTTTGTGTTTTTGCAGTGCACTGTGATTGCATACAAAGTAAACCATGGAGTATTTCCTAATTTTTTGCGAGGTAGTGCAAAAGAATTTAAAAAAAGGAATAAAAAGGGAGGCTTGGTACAACTGCATTACTACAATCTTACAGCCTCCATAATGGCTGATTGCAAAATCTAAGCACTGCCAATAATCTTGATGCCAAACAGCTCGATAACAGCGAGTCTGGCCTCCTCCACATATGGAAATGACACCTTCATTTATTGTTTGGAGAGGATTATTCACCAGATCTGCAACTGTTCCGCCACTTCAAACAAGAACAACCTTAATTAAGACAGAAATGAGTTATTAACACCTAACAAACATGTTATCGTCTCTCCCATCAGCAGAGCTTTCAGAGCAGAGCAGTGATCATCCCGACCCCCCACCACTGGCCTCCAGGTCTCAGCCCAGTGGAGGAGGGAAATGAAAAGGTGCAGAAGTAAAGAGACACACAGCAGCAGCAGCAGCTCCACTTATCCACACACTCAGGTTTGACTCCAACGTTCTGGTCCTGCAGTTTTTCAGATTATAGCACAGCAAGGATTACATTTTTAACCTCAGAATGTAGATATTTGAGGACCAAACGCAGATTTACAATCCTTTCAGACCCACCGTCTAGTCCAGGAGAGAGAAGCCATTTTGTTAATTGAGTGCAACAACTGTTGATGTTTTCAGAGAGTAACTGCTGAGCAGGTCCAAAAACAATTACCGTTTGACTTCTGCACTTTTAATCAAACCCAGCAGAGCAGCACCATGCAAAACAACTTGCTCTCCTGCTCGATATTCCTGAACAGGACAGGACCCTAAAAGAGTTCAGCACATCTTCTTTTAAGCTCCCTATCCTGCTGCTGTGCACTGTCAGCTGGCTGAAAACTATAAATCACATCACAAAAAGAACCAAAAGCCATTCATCACTCGTAAAGAGCTTATTAGCAAACTCTTTTCTTTTATTAACATTTTCTTGTTAATGTTCTTTAATGTGTATTGTTCCATTCTTTAAAATCAACCAAACAAACATTTATCTGCTTCCGCCCACTTCCGGAAGGTACCGCCCACTTCCGGAAGGTACCGCCCACTTCCGGAAGGAACTGCCCCACTTCTGGATAGAACCGCTCATTTTTGGATAGCACCAAATATGATTTGTCCAAAAAATTTTCCAAAATATGTTCCTCATAGCCAGAAACACTGTACTAATTATAGAACCGCCCACTTTTGGATGGAACCGCCCACTTTTGGGGGGATATCCCACGTTTTGTGCAGAAACATGAACTTATTGTATTAATTTTAAGTACCAGTTGAAGCGTTTCTCCCTCTCTTGTTTAGAAACTAACTTTAGTTAGTTTAACTTTAATCATCACCTATCTGTTTACCTTAACATATACACCTGGAATTTTCTTATTTTTTACATTTCATACTATACTGTTTCAGTATTTCTATATCCACTTGTATTTTTTGTATATATAGATTTTTATATTGGTTCTGCTCTGTCCTCTGTAACATTGCAAATTTCCGCACTGTGGGATTAATAAAGGAATATCTTATCTGTTATCTTAGCGTTTTGTTATCTTAGATACAATGTATTTTTTGAGAAATCACTAAATTGACTTTAAACTGCTACAAATTTTAAAAATATTTTTCCATATTTTCAACTTATGGCTGCAGGTTGTTTCACAGAATCACACCCAGATGCCACTTTTCAATCCCACTGACTTAGTGCCTGTGTGTTAAACATAAAAAATTTAATTATGAGAATAAGGTCATAATTACAAAGATAACATGACTCTTCTAGTATAACTTTAGTCTCATAAGTTTGTTTTATTACCTTACTGTGGCCCCAATACGCCCTCATAAAAAGAGTAAATGAAACAGTATGTGCAGGTAAAATCAAATCTAAAATAAAACGGCTAATACTGTAGTTGTAATCTTAGTCACCTCTAACCCGTTTTAATCCTTGTGTTTACAGATGGGGTCCAACCGACCCCACACCTGCATCACTTGTATCATTTGCCTCAGTCCTCGTACGCACAAGGGTTAAATTTTGCTCCGGTTTTCAGAATCAGCCTGCTTCCTGGCATCATTTGTCCCTGTGTAGCCATCTAACAACTACATTAGAAAGGTTTATTGAATAAAAGTAATGTGGAAATATTTTGCATTAGGCTGCTGTATGTGTGAAGCTAATGGATGTAAAAGGCTGACGAGGCAAAATGCAAATGCAACCTTGGGAGGTATTTAATATGCTAATTAGTTTATGACATCCTCTAGTGACTTTCCAAGCTTGGTCCAACAATTTTTCACTGCAACACAATAACATTTTCTGTCTTCAGTAAATAACTAAAAATTAAACTTTAGGCAGAGCTTCATTTCCTTTGTTGCTCACATTGGGCTATCAGATGGATTATTAAATGAGTAAAAAGCTCAGCAGATAAAAATGTTTCCTCCACAGACAAACAGCAGAGAGATCTAGCTGTAGGTCTATGAATAGAGAATGCTTGGTTAAATTCTTAATATCTGAGTCAGAAAAAGGTTATAGGTCTTTTTTTTTTTTTTTTTTTGTATATGAAATCTAAATGCTTCAGTCATTAAACTGGAACTTGAAGACGTCTGTGACCATGTAGCTTCAAGCTGAGCTGAACAGCCGCAGGCTACAGACCAGGTTTCTGTTTGTGCTGTTTTATTCTAAGGATTCTTCAAAAACACATTTTAGTTGCACATTCCTATGGATCAGAATATGTGTTGTCCTTATCAGAACCAAAACAGACACGATCAATTAGGGGTCAAGTTGCTGACCCCTGACTGATTTTACCATCCTGGTTAAATTATCTGACTGCTGACATTTCTGTTGCCTCTCCGATCTATATCCATGTTTTTTATCCACATTTTTCTTCAAATTTGTTTACTTCAAATATGACCTTTTTTGCTTCCCTGAACAGGTCAGGATTGGTCTATGGGCTACAAAAATTCTTCATTACATTTTTTGCACAAAATCATTCTTAGGCAATTAGATTTTAGTCCTTCTGAAAAGCAGAAGTAGAGCCTCCTGCACAACAAACAAGAATGCCACAAGTGGTTTCTGGATGGCAAGTCAACAACAAAAAACTTATCTTTTCCAGCAGCCATTGTACAGCACACACAGCGCTAAAACCAGCTGACCGAATGTGCAAATTGGGTTGCTAGATAACAGGGTCGGGCTTCTCCGCAGTTGCTAGGCAACGGTGCACCGCCCATTGATTGTGACTTAACAATTGTGAGGTTTTTGAAACAGCACATTTTCCAGACAACGAAAACCATTTTCTTTTTAATCACTGTGAGCAACTGAAACCCAAATGGAAGAACAAAATGAGCAAATGTGAATTTTGCTTAATAAGTTCCTTTAAAGCAGTGAGTTTTCCCAGACTGCAGGACTGGATGTGAGGGAATGAGTGGAGTTGGTTGGTGACTGACGGCACAACAGCAGAGACGGATATGTCAACGTGTCTCTGTTCATTCATCCACCGGCCTTTCAGGCTGCAGCGGGAAAAAGGTCAGTGAACACAGAGGCATCATTAACCGAGCCACGACTACTTCAGTCCCGACACGAACAAACCCAGACAATGACAGCAGGATGGTGTGAAAATGATGGATGGATAAAAATGAGAATCTAATAACAGCGTGGAAGTCCTTTACTCGGCTCCTCCAATGTCAGGATGAGCATCTTCTGCCAAGTCTGTGTAATAAATTAGAAAATATCCACCAAAACATGTCTATATGCATCAGTTACGAGAGAAAATTACGTTTGTACATAAAAACACTGAAATATACATCTGCAACTTTGCTAAGGCTCCAAATGATCTTTTCTTCTTTGTTCTTGTAGTACACTTTAAAAACAATCTTACCAACTAATTTTGGTTTAGTTTCTAGTGCAAATATCTTAGTAGACTTGGAAGAAAAACTAACTTAGAAGTAACTTTTTAGCACGATATAGAAGCTTGTTATATGTCAATAAGTCCTTAATACTGATGAAAAAGTGCTAATACCATAGGAAGATTTACAGCAACTAGCATGTATGGAAAACCAAAAGTGCCACATTCAAATACAAATTAAAAAGTCCTAAAGTTGATATTTGTAAGGAGTGCCAAATAAATTCATATTTTTATCTAAAATAAAAATATGAATAGAAATAGAAAATAGAAATGATTGTCATTTGTTCATAAATTACAAATCACAATCTCTCAGCTTGGCTACGTCGGTTATAGAAAAGTAATTGGTTAATCTGCAAAGCAACTCAGCTGTAAACCAATCAGATGTCTTGATTTATAAAGAGAGACAGGAAGATATTGCTCTACAACCTGAACAACTTGTAGTCTTAACTAAGATTACAAACAGGTCGAATGTATGGAAAGCCAAAAGTGCCACAATTCGATACATTGAAATGTTGTGGGTTTTTTTTTTTTATTAATGTAAAAATTGTAATATAAATAGAGTTAAAAGCAGCAAAGCAATCTTTTTCTCTAAGAGATTGCTTGGTTTACAGCTGCTGTACAGATTAACCAATCAGATGTTATGGTTCATAAAGTAAAACAGTAGCAGTTTAAATTATTACATGAGGTTAAAACATAATTAAATATGTATTTGATTACATTTTTTATTTAATTCTAACGATCTGATATAAACAACATATTAACATTTCATGCTCGTGTTCACCTTCTACATCATCTAGAAACTGTAAAGAGGAAAACTAAAAATCCAAAGCGTGGCGCAGAAATGAGAAAAGAGAGGAAGAGAAGAGAAAGAAGGAAGACAGAGTGTGGTATCAATCATGTCTTTAAATGGTAAATATTAATTTTCTACTAATTATAGAATACAGAGGGTGGAGGCTGTCAGCCGGCCGGACGGAGTTTCACCATCTTTCTTAGCTCCAATATTTAATCCCCCCAACATGGTAGATGTTCGCGCCATGGGATGGATGCATTGAGATAAAAAAAAGTTCAAGTTATTTTAACAAAGAAACAGGCAACACATTAATACAAGGTAATGTTTTGATCACTACTTGTTGTGTTTTAGGGGAACCTAGCATCAGTGGTGGTATGCGACTGTGCATTTTGGCCACATTTCAAGAAGGGCTGAAACGATTAATCAAATTAATCGTGATTAATCGATCATTGAAATAATTGTCAGCTAATTGAGTAATTGATTAACTGTTAACTGGAGCATATACAAATGATGAAAGAAAAACTGGATTGTGTTAAAAGCACATTATCTCCAAGGAAAAAGCTTTGTAAATATAAGAGATGCAGTGACTAAGATTATCAAGGATTTCTCCTTCTGAATTCAAATTATCGTCCACCTCAAGGAAAGAAGTTGAAGTCGTTTAGATTGAAGCTCTGCAGTATTCAGTGAATTGCTCTCCTCCTGGGGTCATGAATCAGCCAACAAGTCAAGTTTTTAATTTATTGCTTTATCTGTGTTTGAATCAGAAGTGAGGAAAGAGCAACACTGTGCCAACTGTTGTTATGAAGATTTCCATCTTTGCTTAAGTGTAATTAAATCACCTAATAAGCTCAGACACAGCAGCAAAATGTTCTGTGCAAGATTTACAGCTTTACACAGAACAATTAAAGTTAAATATGTACATTACTGGGACAGAAGAGTTCATTTTATTTTATTTAATAGACCAGCTCAGTGCTGCTCTGCTTTAACCAAACTCCAGTTTGTTTGTGAATGCTAATCGAACCAAAACAGTGAACTCCGGTCCCTGTTTGGTCGAAGAGAACTCTGGGGCGGTTCAAATGCACATGTAAACACCATGTGAGCCAGAGACCGCTCCAAAAGCAGGAAGTGGACTGTAATGCACTGCATTCTGGGTAAATACAACCAAATCATGCTAGGCTAGCACTAGCAGGAGAAATAACTCGTGGCCTTTTGCCAAAGACAAAAGAAAAATCCTAAACGTTAAAATCTGGTGCTACTCCATTTTTGTTTACATTTCGTGAAGAAGGAAGTTTTGCTGCGTCTTCTTCAGAGGTTTTCATGTCGTTTCCTTCAGTGGTTCTTGGTGCAGCGCCCCCACAGGCGAGGAGGGGAACAGGTTTTTCAAATGGCCTGGTTTCTGAAGATTTAATTTTTGGAAAATCTGGATTTTTTTTGTTCCCCCACCAATAAACCTTTTGGACTTCCATGGTTCAGAGTGATGTCAGCCATTTTGTTTCATAAGCATGTTTTACAGAGTCTATTTATTTGGACTTTGACTTCAATTCTATGACAGAATATTAGCATCAGGCTAAGCTGTTTTTTTATTATAAAGCCATAATTTTAAAGAATAAATTCTATAAATAGTATAATAATAAAGTGTTAGTATTACCAGAATAGAGTTGTAATGTTAAAACAATTAAGTCCTGTACAAAAATATACATTTAAAATGAGGACTTTTGAACATTTTGTGAAGTAATACTTTGGCATCGGTTTTACAAATAAAGAAATACTTAACCTTTTAAGACATCAGCAACAAAATTATAAGCAGCAGGACTTTTAATCAGTTGTGCAAACAACTCAGTCTCTTTTGAAGAAAGAACAAACTGGGGTGGTCACGTTAGATCTTGGCATCTCTAGAAGCTTTTGTCTAATTAAAATCTTAATTTTAATAAATAAAAACAGACTAACAGAAGGGCTGAGCGAAATAAAAACACTTTTTCAAGAAGAAAAATGGTGTGAAAAACATCTGAACGTTTGTCTGGATCCTCCATCTTTTTTATCAATTAGCAACTTGACTTCACGTATGATGATTTTTAGTAAATGAATACCAACACTTCATGGTCTGTACAGATCAATAAGTAACCGATTCAACACCATATTATAAAAAAAAATCCCATTCTGCCCCAGAAGCTGAGTGATTTTCCTCAAGGGCGCCGTGGAGAGCATCCACTCCATTACTGTGTGGAATGAAAACTGCACAGCTGCTGAGCACAAGCACATCATCAGACCGGGACTCCTCCACATCGCTCATGCAACCACAGGGAAGCGCCTGGAAACGCGTTCAGAGGCGTCACAGCCTGACAAGGCGGCGTCTCAATCAGTGGCAGGAAAAAGATTTCAGGTGCGAATGACGGGGAACCGTTTTAAATCACCAAGCTGTGGTTCTAATGAGACCTGCCTCCAAAATGAAACACCCAGTCTCCGTCACTCCACAGCAAAGAAAGATGGCGGCCACCAACAAGAAAACTACAAAGTATTCAGAGACGAGAGCCGTTACTGAATCACAACGGTACTAAAACGATTTTTGAAAAAATCGTCAACTAATTTAGTAATCGATTAATCATTAACTAGAACATATTCAGAGTAGTAAGTAGAATAGTATAGAATTTACTTTATTGATCCCAAAATACCAATTCCAATTTCAACCAAAAGTTGAAATTGGTTATTTTTGACAAGCTACTGTTGTTTCATTTTTGTGGATTTATTTTTATTAATCTATGCAACACTGAGCTGCTTTTACTATGAAGAGTAAGTTCTTAATAAAACTATAAAATATATTCAGCTTCTTCTGGTGCATTCATTCAGCAAGATGATCATTTTCCCAGCTATTTAGTCTAGTTTAGTTCATTATAGTCTAGGGGCCACTCAAAACCAGTCCAGGGGCCACAAATGGTCCCTGAACCCCAGTTTGATCACCCGTGTTTTGGATAAAGTGGAGACATTTGTTGTTGTTTTTCTGTTTTGTTTTTCCATGTTTCTAATGCTTTTTTTGTCATAAAAGTTGTTCAGCAAACAGTTTTGCCTTGTTTGGGACGTTAAGCTCTGCCCTTCATGGAACATTAATAGAAGCTGATTGGTAAACAGCACATCAAAAATCACTGCAGCACATTTAAGAGAAAAATCAAAAACCTGATTCCTTCGGCCCCGATAAGAGCAGAGAAAGCTCTTAGTTTCCCACTTGGAGAAAAATCCTCCAACTTCCCAGTAAACTACCCCCAGCCAGGCCTTTAAATCTGCAGCACTCAGCTTGTTCAGAGCTCAGCAGGAGTCCTGGCAGCAGACTCAGGGTATCTAAGCTTCTCCCTCCATCTAGCACATGATCTCCCTCTGACACTCACTTCTGCAAAGTGTTAACGGTCTGCAGAGTTCAGGGCTGCCAGGCCAAGCTCCCGAGATGAGCGAAGCCCGAGTATCTGTCGGCCATGACTGCACAAACTCCTCGCCGGCTGGAGTCAATCTGCAACGCCGCCGCACATGTTTGACTGGAGGAAAGAGGAGCTCTGATTGCTGCCAGAGGATTTAGCGGAGTTTGAGTGTCTCACATAGTTTTGGACCATTTCTGTTGGACTTCACTTGTAGTACATGGAGGCTTTTAGGTTACAGCTGCAACGAACGATTATTTTAGTTGCAAATTATTCTGACGATTAATCAGTTAATCAGATTAAAATAAAATTGGCACATTCTGCAGATTTATTATTTAGTCTTTTTGTTTTACAATATTAAAAATTCACTAAAAGATTAAAGTAAATAAAAGTCATTTGTAATACCTGGAGGTTTTTATGTTAGGGCTGCAACTCACTGTTTTAGCCATCGATTATTCTGACGATTAATCAATTAATCGGATAAAATTTTGGTACATTCCATATATTTATCATTCAAGTCTCTTAAGCAATATTAGCAAATCACTAAAAGATGAAAATGCATAACTAAAAATCATTTGTAGTACATGGAGTTTTAAGTTAGGGCTACAACTAACAGTTTTCTTTATCAATTATTGTGACGATTAATTGGAAAAAATATCGTCACATTCTGCCGATTTTTAATTAACCTTCTTTGCTCAATATTAGAAATAGATTACAAGATGCAAATGACTGGTAGTTGTAGTACATGGAGGCTTTTAGGTTATGATTATTTTAGTTATTGATTACTCTGACGATTAATCAATCAGATAAAAATATTGGCATGTTTAGCAGATTTACTATTTAATCCTTTTTTATACAATATTAGAAATTTACAAAAAGATGAAAAGTTGCAGTAAATGCAGTACATG
>NW_006800389.1:136702-140746 GCF_000485575.1 Poecilia formosa | reverse complement strand
GTTTAGCAGATTTACTATTTAATCCTTTTTTATACAATATTAGAAATTTACAAAAAGATGAAAAGTTGCAGTAAATGCAGTACATGCAGGCAACTAACTATTTTAGCTACATTTTGATGATTTATTAATCAAATAAAATGTTGGCACTCTGGACTTTTGTCATTTAATATTCGTTTCTACAATATTAGAAACAGATTAAAGGATAAACATAAATAACTGAAAATCAGGAAGATGTTTACTTCAGGGCTGCAACTAAACTATTTTAGTTGTTGATTATTCTGACAATTAATTGAGTAGTCGAATAAAAAAAGTGGCACATTCTGCAGATTCTTCAATTAAGCCTTTTTTATATACAATATTAGAAATATATAAAAAGATGTGGATAATCCAATGCCTTTTTAAATAATAAATATTTTATTACCTCAAATGAAATAAAATCATTCCTTTAGTGAATGCTTGGCTTCTGCAGTTAAAAAATACTTCTACCAATATGTTAAAAGCCTGATCTGCTGATTATTTTCTGGATTAACCGATTAAAAAATAATCTGTGGGATGAATATTTTGATGATATTCTAATGCTTTGAGTTGTACCTGTACAGAGGTAGCTAATCTCCTCTAAAATATATATTTTAAGTCACATTCACGGCTGAAGAAGCAGCGGCTCGCCCAGGGTGGCATTCGTGCCACATTTTCCACCATAAAAATGACGCCTTAATAGAAAGTGGCTATTTCATAAATTCATGCGAGACCGGGCTGTCCGGAGCAGTAAACGCTTTTATGCGTTTCTTTTCCAGATCCAAACCCATTAACACACCGCCGAGTCCTTTTCTCCGAGTTTGTGTCCTGCCAGAAACTTCTAAACCTGCGTTCCTCTCAGCCTGAGAGACGAGGCGAGCAGAACCACCAGCAGAGAAATGTCAGGTCGCCGTCAGGGCGTTAGCATGCCGCGGCTAGCCTCTGAATGTCACCGCTCTGGAGACCGCAGCGGCACACACTGCTGCACACGTTCACAAATATGCACTGAAACCGAGCTCAAACAGAGGGAAGCAGGAGGACAGGAGCGATCTGCGATGCTGCGAGGCAGCGATGCTGCATTCACATCAGGGGAAAATGGACGACAATAAAACTTCTCCCGCTCCTTTCATAAGGTCAGATCTGAATGTCAATCTGCAAGCTGCCATGAAAGTTTAAAGAACTTTGAACTTCACCGTTTCAAGTCATGTTTTATTTATTTATTTATTTTTTTACAAATTAACTGAATGCAGTTTATTAAGATTTTATTACGCAGCAAAAACAAAATTTTACCAAGTATTTTGTCAGGTTTCTAGTGCAAATATCTAACGTTTCATTTGAAGTGGTGTGATTAAGACTGGCACCGTCATAAACATGAAGGAGTCTGTAAATGTTTATCACTGCTGTCATTTGGTAAATAATGACTTTTAGAGGACTTTTTATGCAACTTTGCATTAAAAACGTTACCATTTACCAAATGACTGCAGTCAAATATTCATGAAAACTCCTTCATGTTCATGTCAGTTTTATGCACACCCCTTCAAAATAAAGCGCTGCCCAAACATCTTACTACACTTAAAATAAGATAAAACTAACTTATAAGTAACTTTTCACTAAGATAAACAGAATATGAGAAAACCAGTTCAACTGGCAGATTATTTTACTTATACCAGGACATTTTAACCATGAGATAATCTGCCAGTTGAACTAGAACTTTTTCATTAATATTAAATAATTATTGTCTTAAAATAAGTTCCTATATCTTGCTGAAAAGTTACTTGTAAATTAGTTTTATCTTATTTCAAATTAAATTATAAATCTATTCCTTTTCTTACCAAATTATGGGTTTGTAAAGTTATATTTTGTTTTCTTTGTGTAATGTTGTTCATTTACCGATTTAAAGTGAACTTAGATATTTGTGCTATAAACTAGACCAGAAGTTTTAGGCAACGTTTGTGTTTTTGCAGTGTAATAAAATAAGGACTGGAACTTATTTTTTCCAGCACAAAGCTGTCATATAAACTCAGAGCTGCACCTTCATGATGATATTTATGGTTTATTAGTTCACTTGCTGGTTTTTCTGACACACCTAAAGAAAGAAGGGATGTGACTTGTGTATTTTGGCAGCAGGAACAGATAAAGAAATGTTGTCGTTAGCCGTCTAGCTGCAGGCTGCAGCGCTACGAGATGCTGTAGAGATAAATCGGAGCAAAGCGCCGCTTGGCTCGCTGTCCTGCTGGTCGATTGGAAATCTGAGGGCAGAGCCTCATTGATCAGGAGGAATCCGCCCCACAGCGGACAATACCTCTGACACACACACACACACACACACACACGCACACACACGCACACACACTGATTTGACTCAACAAATGTATTCAGAGATTAATAACACAGGAAACGGAGGGATTTTTCATTTTCTCTCCGTTTTACATTGACTGGTTCACTTTCACAGCAGCATGAAAACATCCTGATGCTTTTATGCTGAAAAAATATTTCACATTATTGCTGTCTAATATTTCTATTAATTAATCAAGTCATTTATTCATCGTGTTTTACGATGAGTCTTTATTTAACAAACCCAGATGGCCAAATGTGTTTAACAGTAAAGTTGTTGGATAAATGTTCTATTTATTATCAAATTAATTTAAAAACAGTAAATGATAAAAACCCTGGATGGCTTCTTACATTTTCACTCCTAATTTATGTTTTTGATAAGAAAATTCACCTTTGAAATGTTTCCACCTGCATGTCTGCATCTATCATTCCATTTTGAATTCAAAACCAAAAAACAGAATAAATAAATAAAAACAGACTTTTTTGTTGTCGTTTTTGAAACTGATGCAAACAGGAAAAAGATTCTAATTTTATTTTTCTATTCATCTACATTTTGAAATTACAGGGACAATAAGGAACGCAATAATACGAATTTTAATGTCCAACTTATTATAAAACCAAGAAAAGGAAACATTTTTGACTTACCTTTCAGTCTGATGTTAATACGCAGATCTTCTCCACACAAAGGTTTTATATTCCATTCATGACCTTAGGATGAAAACAAACAAAATCTGTAAGAAATTATTTTAAAAATCCGTCTATCTTCACTTTATAAACACACTTTGCAAAAGGTTTAAGAAAATCCTCTCAAGTTGTTATAAATTTCCTTAAAATCTCCAACAAATTGTAAAATTTTCCATATTTCTTTTAAGAACCACATTTGGGAAATTATCTTTTCTACAAATGCTGACTTTTCCTCAAAAACATCAACTTGAAGCATTAAGGAGCAGAATTACCAAAATATAATTTATTTTGAAATATAAACACACCATGAAGTGTCACAAATATTAAAACTAACCCATTCAAACAGACATAAAACTAAAGTTCCCTCAGCTGTCTCTTGGGCAGAAACATAATTACACATTTAGAAAAGAAAATGTGTGGAAGGAGAGAATCCGAGCTGAAAGTGAAATATCTGTTTCATTAGTCAGACGTGAGCGGAGAGAGCGGCCACTGATGCAACTCCTGGTTACATAATAATGGAGTCAGACTGGGGAGGAGACGCTGATGATGATTACAGGCATCCCAGAAACAAATTAGGACTTTAAAGCTGAAAATTTGTTTCTACAGACACGGAGCAAAAATGGATTTTAACAGTGAGATTATTATCCACTTCTGAGTGGTTTTTAAATCTGACCTGAATAAATATGTAAAAGAGCCTTGAAAACAGTTATACAACTGTACATCTCTGAAAAGCAGAAGTAGAGCCTCCTGCACAACCAACAAGAATGCAGCAAGTTGTTTCTGAAGGGTAAGTGAACAGGAAAACTCTTGTCCTTTCCAGCAGCCATTGTACAATGCATTGGTAAAACCAGCTGATGATGGAATTCAGCTGGGGTTGCTAGGTAACGGGCGGAACTCTGCTGGGGTTGCCAGGTAACGGGCGGAACTCTGCTAGGTAACGGGCGGGACTCTGCTAGGTAACGGGCGGGACTCTGCTAGGTAACGGGCGGGACTCTGCTAGGTAACGGGCGG
>NW_006800389.1:134000-136573 GCF_000485575.1 Poecilia formosa | reverse complement strand
GACTCTGCTAGGTAACGGGCGGGACTCTGCTAGGTAACGGGCGGGACTCTGCTAGGTAACGGGCGGGACTCTGCTAGGTAACGGGCAGTTCCTGCTGATTTGTGACGTTACATTCCGGAGGTTTTGGAAACGGTTGATTTTCAAGGTATAAAGATATTTTTTTACCAGATATCTCTATACATCTATATCTATTTTTACATCTATCTCTATTTTCGTCTCTATACATCTACTTATATCTGTCTATGTATTTAGATCTATGTATTTCTATAAATCTATATCTCTCCATCTAACCACACATACATTTTATCTTTTATTTTATTTCCTTTGAAGTTCACATATTTATACTTACTGTCTGTACGCTGTGAGTGCTTGAAACTGGAGTCAAACTCACAATCATCCCCAATAAAGCTGATTCTTACTCAGTTTAAAGAGATTAGAGTTAACTTTAAATAAACATATTCCTTTATTCACTAACCAAACATTCATGACTTCTTCTTTTTTAAACAAAGTTTGAAACTGAAACTGATGCAGTACAACTGGTATCACACTTGTTTATCTCTGTCAAAATTTTCACCGATTTCCAGTAATTTACCTTCCTCCAATCCAATTAACTAAGTCCAAAAAGTTCACTTCCCTTCCCTGCTATTGATCCATCGGCCCGTTAATGAGACAAAGGAGAGAGGTGTGAGAGTTTTCTGAGTAAATGCAGCACTGTGCAACCTCAGAGTGAACCCTTAAAGTAGCATTCATCACATTTATTCCAAAACACTAACCCCCTTTTTTACTGCACATTCATTTGTCAGGTTGTTTTGCCTGAAAGCCTGAAGCTACTCTCTCTTACAAGACAAATGAACCAACAGTTTGTGACTATAACAGCACAACAGAATGACCTGAAGCTGAACTCTCTGAATGATTAAAAGAAACTGGAACCAAATATGTGATCTCTCACTGTTTTTCCTCTGCACAGAATACAAAGAAGGAACAACATCTACAAACAAGTGGATACGACACAAAAAGCTCCTGCTAAAACAACAAAAACATTTGGGTTTTATGACAAATATGGAAACAGAGCAATTAATACAGGTTCAGTAAGAAATCACAGGGCAAAGCAACCAGTTAAAATACAGCAACAACACTGAAAAAACACAAAATCTTACCAGAGATTTTTGGTCTTAGTAGACATGAAATGAGACAAAAGTCAATAATCCCTAAACATTGATGAAAAGGTACCAATTCCACCGGCAGGTTAGTTTACATACAACAGGGTGAAATGTTAAATAATCTCTCATCAATATTAGGAAATTATTGACTTAAACAAGTTCCTATATCTTGAAGAAAAGTTACTTCTAAAATAGTAATGTCCTATTTCAAGTGTCCTAAGATAACTGCACCAGAAACGAGACCAAAGATTTTGTTTTGCAGTGAATAAAAACCTTTCCAGAGTAAAACGCCTCAGAAGCTGCATTAATAGACCAGCACACTCTGTTCTGTTATTCCCATGGCTGAAAGATGAATTTCCCAGGAGAATAAAGCAAATTAATTATGAATTACCCAAAGCTCAGATGGCACACTTGTTCTCTTTTATGAAACAATGTTATCGCACTCACACCAGGATATTTTTTTTTACAGCATTTGGTGTTGGAAAACATCTTAACTTTTTTCCCCTCAACAGGACAGTAGGTCAACTTGACACAGTCCCAACCTCCTTCCAATAAAACTGCCAGCCAGCCAGGCTTTCTGGTCCAAAGTTAGTGCCAGACCTCACAAATAATAAAAAAAAATCCATAAACTCACTTCTCAACCTCTGGGAAGTCTTTCCAGAAGAAAAGTCATGTTTAGTCCTATGGAGTTACATACTTTTATTGCACTACATATTCCAGGCAAGTGTGGAAAAACAAAGCATATATGCACTAAATGTATTTCTGTACTCTATTTGTGATCCTCCTGTCTACAAGTAGTATCTCTCCCACCACTGTTGCATCCATCCATCACTCATGGACGGATGGACTCTCCTGTCTGTGGTTTTTTCAGAGTCCATCTCTGAAGCCTGACCACAGCAAAAGTCTATCATAAATACAGAAAAAGTTTTGTTTTGTCACTTTAGAAAAACACTGAGGACAAAATTTGAGAAATTTCAATCTGTCAAACCATTAAGTTTTGGATTAGAGGAATCTTGTTTTCATAAATGTTAACAGAACATTTAAAGCTTCAATGTTCAAAGAAATTTCACACACAACACAAAGCTTCTAGTATAGACACAGCTGCAAACTGTTGAACTCACCACTGATATCCGCTTCTAAAAACAATCCATCTTACTGTCCAGCTGGATAAATATGTCAATAATTAGTCTTTATGTTGTGAGAAGTCTGATTGTGATCGTTGCCTTTTGTGTTTTAGTGTCTCTACAGTTAAAATCAAGCCCTGTCCTCCACTCTGGGCGTTGCTGTGTTGCTGTAACCAACTGGATCAGCCTGATTGTGTTAATTGGTTCCACCTGTGATGGCAGCAACCATAGACATAATATAAGAGTAGACGACTCATGGACCGCTCCGGCGCAGGAAATACGGCGGCCA
>NW_006800389.1:116559-132695 GCF_000485575.1 Poecilia formosa | reverse complement strand
ACGGACACACCGTCTGCTATCATAGAGCTGCTCAGTACAGATTATCATAATTATGAGTTTAATCACGGGGAGCGACAGGAACAAGATCGTTAAGTTTTGTAGCGGAATGACCGTGAGTTAGCAGCGCTGCTAGCAGCTCGTTTCCCTGAAGAACTGACAGTAATAAAGAAAAAGCAGAGAAGATCTGGGATCTGTCATAGATCTGAGTTGTGCCGACAGTATGAAACACCAGAACTACACAATATTAGCTTGGTGTGATGTGAATTTTATTTTTCGTTTGAATTTAAAAAATAATAAAGTTTATAATCTGAGTATTTATCATTATGATTGGGCCAGGAAATTTTATTTATAAGACAAAACAAAATATCTGGATTTATTTAATCCATCAGAACCAGAACCTCGAGGTTCTCCGTTTCTGAGTTTTGCTACAAATCAGCAGAGAAATAACCGCAGCTGCTGCGCTCCAGATCTTGCGCAACAGCTGAAACTCCCCACTGAACCAGAACCAAACCGAATCACACATTAACACTTTGAATTGTCTTTGACTGAAAGGTGCTATATAAATAAAATTGCCTTGCCTTGCCTGTCATAGAGAGCAACTTACCACTGGAAAGTGTCGTAAGATGTCTTTGTGGAGCTCGGGTAACTGTTGTGCAGATCGTGGCTGTACTCTAATAATCAGACCACATTTAGTTTGTGGCTGCAGCAAGTTCAAGATAACCCACATCAGCATCCAAAGCAACTGAGTCAGTGAAGTAGCTGCATGCTAGTGCAGGTAGCTACATATGTTCGTGCGATTTGAAGAAATGCGGGCATTTCTTTAAGTTTCGTCCCTTCCCGCAATCGCTATAGGTTGCAGTAAACCGATATTGTTACATTAGTTCCGGCTTGCGGCGGAAGTCACGCCCATAATTCACGCAAAGCATCATGGAGCGCTCCTAAAAAGCCCCCGGAAGACTTGAGTGCAAAGGACTATTTATCTTCTTATTTCTCCAGCTTTCCTTCCCTACATATCTTTCAGTTGTTTAATAAGAGAGCTAAAAGAAGCACTGATCCAGTCATTATTTTAAGCTGCAGCTTGATCCTTATCCAGTCTGTATTTGTGATCTAAGCCAATCATCTTTAAGCATGTTGGTCTGTAATGCTTCAAAAAAACATCTAACGGTTTAACTTCATGTTTTTGGTTTCCGGAAAGCGAGCCGTTTCAAAAACCTCCAGAATGTAACGGCACAAATGAGCAGGCACGACCCTTCACCTAGTAACCCCAAAGGCCCAGCCCGTCACCTAGCAACCCCGCAAAGTTCCGCCCGTCACCTAGCAACCCCGCAAAGTTCCGCCCGTCACCTAGCAACCCCGCAAAGTTCCGCCCGTCACCTAGCAACCCAAATTTAGCTCCAGGCTTTACCGTTTTACCAGTTGGTTTTTCCGCTGTATGCACAGTTCAGTGGCTTTTGTATCGTCCATAAGCCTATCGTAACGTTTTAAAGTCGGCATTGAAGCTCAGATTTATCTGCCTACTAAAACATTCATGCTACTTGTCAGATTTTAAAGTTTCTGCAAATGGCTGCATACAGAAAAACGGCAAACGGTTAACAGAGGAGATAAAAATGGATGACAGCTCTTTAACTAATAGTTAAAAACAAAGTTGAAAAAGTTTAAGTAGAAAAAATAGATATAATTGTTACTTAAAAAGCCTTGTCATTTAAATGTGTTTTTTCCTTTTACAGCGATGTTAGCTGTGGATGAGGCATCTTCATATTTGAGGACCTTTTGTGCTTCCAGTTGTGAAACTGAAGCAGTTTGAATATTCAGCAGTGGCTCCGGAGTAGAAAACCCCTCATTTAGCTCTCCAAGTTATGGACACAACCAGCAATTTAGCTGCATTAATTAGTCACACAGAGAAAGATGGGCTGTTTGTGAAAGTGTTCATGGTTTTCTGTTGACAGAAAAAGGAGAGCTCAGCTGCAGCAGAGGCTGACACTGGAGTTTGAACCACAGATTAGATGGTGTTTAATTAACGAGGCTGGTCCAGAGTCCTCCTCTTTATAGATTAAAAATGTTTATTTGTATTTTTTCCAAGCTAATTTTTCCACCATATTGTTCTAATATTGAGATAAAGTGAGAATATCTACAAATATATTAATATTTGAAACCAGTGATTCAGATTTCTTCAACTTCACTGCAAAAACACAAAATGTAATAAGTAATTTTGGTCTAGTTTCTAGTGCTAATATACTAGCACACTTAAAATAAAACAAAACTACCTTTTCAGCAAGATATAGGAACTTAAGTCAATAATTCCTTAATATTGATGAAAAATGTCTAGCTACAAGTGAAATAATCTCTCAGAAGTATTTTATTAATTCAGCCTGAAAAGTTACCTTAAAGTCAGTTTATCTTATTTTATATGTACTAACAAAATCTTACCAAAAATACTTTGTGAGATTTTGTGTTTTTGCAGTGTTTTCAAATATCTCAGCAGGTGAAAGAGGTTTCCTCTGAGAAATTGTTACAAATTGCTTCAAATCAAACTGAATTGTAGTAATTAGTAAAATACAATTTGCCAAAATTGTAAGAAGTTGTCACAAATATGTTTGTCAGATATTTCTGTAGTAAAAGTACTTGTGGACAGAAATAAAAACAGGGAACCAGAGTGACTAATTAAGCTTTCTTTTTCCAACCTGAACTCATATTTTTAAATTTTTTTTCAGTCATTCAATGTAAATTTACTCCAGCCCACTTTCTCTCCTCCTTTTCTCTCGATGCTTTTAGAAAACAGAAAGACGCGTCCCGAATGAAGCTCTCAGCACATCAGACGCACACTCACACAAAGTGCTGCTAACCAACTCAGACTATACGGTATCCAGGCTTTCTTTGACTGCAACACAGCACGATATCAGTAATTACTGGTCGGGAGTCGAAGCAGGCGCAGGGATTTTAAGCAAAGAGAAGCAGAGAGGCTTCAGGGCTGTGATCCGTGTCGACTGGAGAGAAGAATGCCGGACAGAAACAATGACATGATGAAACCACTTTTCTAAACATTTTTATTGCTGCCATTAAGCAGATACTTTAGAAAACATCTTCCAGATAACAATGTAATTTTAAATAATAGTGTTTAGTACAAATGGATGCAGAGAAGTTCATGGAGGGTTTTAATATTATCTGTGGTTATCTCAGGATTGTAATGGAGTAGTTTAAAGAAAAGAGCCAAAAGACCACATGCAAACACATTTATCAGAAAAATACACTTAGAGTATTTCAACATGGCAGTTTCAGAGATTAAACTGTTTCAGGATGTCTTCACACCTGACACTCAGTTTGATTGGGGACCAAAGTTGTGCTGAAGTTGGACACCGTGTCAAATAAACCAAACCCTTTGAAAAACCTATTCCCCTCCTCACCTGTGAGGGCGCTGCACCAAACACCACTGAAGGAAATGACAAACAAATCTCTGAAGAACACCCTGAATGCAACGTCCTTCTTCACGAAATGTAAACAAAAATGGAGTAACACCTGATTTTAGTGGTTGTAGGATTTCTCTCGTCTTTGGTAAAAAAAAATACGACCCATTTCTACTGCTAGCGCTAGACTGTCACGCTTGCTTTGGTTGTTTTTACCCAGCATGCCCTGAGTCATAGCACACTTCCTGCTTTTGGTCTCAGTCCACTTGGTGTTCACATATGCATTTGAACCACAGTAGAGTTCACTTAAACCGAACTGAGACTGAGCTTCGTAGATGCTTTTTGGTCCACATCAAAGTTTAATTGCGCATTCACACGAACTAAATGGACTGGAGTTTGATTAAAGCGAACTAAACAGGGTTCATGTGAATGCAGTCTAAGCTGCAAAAAGTAATAAATTATACAAAAGTATCCTTTTAGTGCTCACTTGTAAATTCCAGAAAATCATTGTTTATGTCCCAGAAAGTACCTTTAAATTTAGAAAAAGCAGTCTAACTTTCAGACGTTAGCCCAAAAACCTACAAGAAACAAGTCCTGGAGAAATAACCAATGAACTCCAAGAAGCAACTTGCAAGTTCAGGAAAGCAACCAAATTTTTTTTAGAAAATGACATTTACGGAAAGTAATCATAGATTTTAGTAATTATGACTAAACTTTGAAAAGCAACCTTTACATTTTTCAACAGAATCTGTTGAAAACTAAATAAAATTCCCTGTATGTTCTCCAAAGTAGCTCTTGATTTTGAGAAAATGTCCTTTACCCTTTTTGGACCTACAGGAGTAACATTATTCTGTAACGTGACCTGTATGTTTCAGAAAAGACTGGGCCGTAGCAAAAAGTTAAAACACGTCTACATCTCTAAATACAATCGTCTCTAAAGACTCAAATTCAATTCAAAGACAAAAACACGACAATACAAAAAATGCAACCAAGCCAGAATCACACTAGTTTCTCTTTTACCAGTAAGAAAGATAAATATTTAAATGTTTTTCAGTTTTTCCTGTTTCACTGTCAGGTCACTCAGTGTTCAATGAGCTCAGTAATTCTTTAGGACTGCAACAAAATCTGGTTGTTTATCATCGCTAACGCTCAGCAGGATAATTCACGCTTGAAGTGTATTTCTTGGTTTTCTTATTAAAGTTTCTCACCAAGTGCTTCAAAATACCAGGAAAATGACCTTGGAAGAGCAGCGCCGGTGGCAAACTAACTGCTGGGAAACACTCAGTGTCACGTTAGGGATTAACGTTATATCCCATGACGCCCTGTTCCACCTCATAGGCATGATTAAAGGAGAGGGAAGAATATTACCCATGGAGGGAAACTGCATAAAAGCTGTTGAGTGAGCAACAAAAACAACCTTGTACTGCATTAAAAGCAAAAAATAGAATTATAAAATCAAAAGTATTCAAGGGCAAATTACTAATTTTTTGTGATTTAATTGGGACAAAAATATTTAGCACCGATCGCACAAATTTTAGCTGCATATAATTTTAGCAGCTTAGATATTCTGAGGCAAAAAATGTCAAATGTCTGAAGAGACTAGGCTGTGTAAGAGTTTAACTGCTGGGAAAGAAATTCAGGAGCTGAATCGTTGAATCTAGTTTATATGTAGTAACAAGAAAGTTTCTTATTAAAATAAGACAATTTCTCATTGAGATGCAAGAGTTGAGAAAATGAGAGTTTCTTTATTTAAATGAGATAAATTAAACACACCTCTAACAGATTACAACTTGTTAAAAAGGCGCTATGACTCGCCTCATCCTGTTTCCTCATCAAAAAATCCCAAGAGTTGTTGCTGTTTTACTGCTATTACCTTAAAAGACAATATATTTAGGTTTAAATGATAAATAAATCTCATGTTTTTAACATCTCCTTAAAACAAGGAAGTTTTTCTGTTGAGCCAAAATTCTGCTGCTGAATTTGGCAGTTAAATACTTCCATACCACAAAGTGATGTGTAATGTTTTTTAAATTTCAAAAACATCCTCCAGTCAGCAGGTGGCACTATTGAGCATTCAAAATGTTATCAACACCTTTATTCAATCAGTAGTTTGTTGAACACTGATAGTTTTCCAGTAGTTGTCACTAAATCCAACACATAGATGTAGTGACTGCTCGTTGACCTAGCATAAATTAGCTTTAGAAACATAGTTTAACATAGCAAAAATAGGAATAAATTAGAAAATAATATAAAATGCAGAAGTAGCTCAGTATATTAAATGTGGGAAATGTGTAGACTATCAGAAATCTTAATGAAGAGCGATGAAACAAACAGATGGTTAATGAATAAGTTCCACTAATTAGAGAAAGACTGTAGGTGGATTTAATGACTGCTCTGTTAAAGGTCAGCCATGCTACTTAACGATTCAACTAAGATTTAAATTGGTAATGGCATTTTTAAAAACCTTCTCCTAATTAATTTAATCGTAAAAATGTCTCAAATTGTATAAAATGTTAAAAACAGTTGCTTCTGCAGAAAACTACTGGACTATACTCAATGTTTTTACTTTCCAAGCATATTTAAGACCTTTTAAAATCTGGCTTCCTTGAATAAACTCAGATGATTTGACCAGCAGTTGTTCATTTCACTCTTTTCCCTGGTTCTGATGTGATTTTCATGGTGAAATGGTGAGATAAAGTCACCCTGAATTGACAGGAGGATTGGCCATCGGGAGTACCGGGACGTTTCCCGCTGGCCTGGGACCAAAGGTTTGGCTCAGGTTGAACTTAATGAAAAACAATCTACGCTGTTCATGCGTCTCACTCAGCTGAAACTCCCAATTAAGGAAAAATCCAGACCGACTCCCTCCTTTCATTTTGTGAGAATATCTGTCGCAGCAGTGCACAGATAAACATGTACAGGTGTTATGGCAAAAAGCACATGCCTGGCGAAATTAGGATGTAATTTTGCAAGAATACATCACTGAAAACATCTGCATTTGATGAGAAGAAGAATTGAAATTTGACAGATGAGGCAGATTTAAAAATAGGCCTTTCATTTTAACGTTTCTTATCCTTTTCTGGCAGATTAATAAAAAATTATGGTTTTGACACCTTTATCCAAAAATATTTGAGTTTGGTGAAGTTTTCTGCTCCATGGTCCTGTCCTCCACTTTTTCTAACAATACAATAACATATTATATAATATAGTACTGTGAAATCTAATTGAGAATGGACCCCTTGAATGCTACTGTTTACATACGAATATTCTGCGCATGCACCCGATGCTGGAGGACAAAAAGACGATTCTTTACGTGCCATCCGTAGCTGCGCTGCCACGGTAGAACAATCCTGCTACCTAACTGAAGCCTGGATATGGAGGCATTATTGATTATTATTATATTATTATTGCAGCGAGCCACAACAAAGGGAGAAATAATGCAGAAAAACCGTGGAAGACAGACTTTCTCTCTCTGTGCAGAATTTCGTTAAATTTTTCATTCAGTCCTGTTGTTGGTGTTAATTCTGCGGTGTTGGGCTGGGATTGTGTCAAATTCCTTTGATGGAAACTAAACTGAACTGTAGCTGCCTTTTACTGCGTGTATTTGAGTTTCACAGAAACTTTTCCAAGATGCAAAAACCTGTCGAGATCCGTACTAAGTTTGGAGTCATTTATATTTGCAAGAAAACTTTGCAATTCCCCAACATCACAGCGGCGGGACGTGATGCATTACCAAAGAAGACACAATGGGAGACACATCAATGGTATAGGCATTTATATTAAGACATGAAGCTGCACATTGCTTCCAAAGCAATTCAACTAAGCAATTTTAGAGTAGATAATGATTTAGTTTTGGTGCCTTTATGTCTCGGTGGTCCATCAATGACAGCTTTTCTAATATAATTAAAAGCCTCAGTAGGAACTATCTGCTCATTGCTATGGGAGCCTTGAATGTTTCACCTTATCTTAAACTCCATTTTTGACATTTTTTAATATAACTACATGTTTCTCTGCTGTGTTGAGAACTCTGCAAAGTCGATTTGTTCTTCTATTTCAGGGGTGGCCAAGTCCAGTCCTCGAGAGCTACCATCCTGCAAGTTTTAGAAGTATCCTTACTCCAACAGACCGGGATCAGCTCTACAAAGGCCTGATAACGAGCCATTCATTTGATTCAGGTGTGTTGAAGCAGGGATGCATCTGAAAGTTGCAGGATGGTAGCTCTCGAGGACTGGACTTGGCCACCCCTGTTCTATTTGCTGTACATTCCTAACAACATCCCTACAGATGTAGGAAACATGTTTCTAACTTTATTCTCACAGATACCTTAACTTCAATGCAGCCAATTTGCCAGTTAATCTGATTGACATATGTGGAGTCAGACAACATAACAAGTTTGATGCAGTGACTGAAATGTGGCCAATTAAGACTATGGTACCCAACGACAACTAACGAGGCATCTTCTTTCTTTCACTGCACTACTGTACCTCAAGATTGACTTTTAAAACCAGCAACATCAAAGAGCATATATACGAGTTAAAATCTACACTGCTGCTGTAATTTTATATGTATATGCATGTAAAATAAAACCTGAGGCAAAAAATATAATCTATTATAAAATATAATGCTGTGAAGTTTAACTTAGATTTTGTCTCAGTTTTTAAAGGTTGAATTTTCATGTTCAATGTTCAGGTCAGCCAATATTAACACTGAAATGTATTTCTCAGCATTTTATGCAAAAGTTTATTTAGGTGGTTACAGTCTTCAGTCAAAAGGATGTTGTTTTGTCAACAACAAATTCTCTACAGAGTGATTTAAACGACCTGAAAATAAGAATACGGCCTCTATGAACATTTCAAAACAATCTCGGTGAGTTGGAGGCAGAAACAGATGTTTGTTGATGTTCAGCCTAATTTGAATTTGATGAAAAGCCCGAGCGCGTCTCTGTGTGTTCTCATTATCGTCGCTTCATCTCTGCTGCTCCGTCTTGTCCAGGGCAATCTTCAAAAGTTTATTTGTAATCTCAATGATTTTTTTTTCTGGTTTAATAACATCTTGGTAAAAAAAAATGCAAAAACTGAAATGACATTTTTAGGAACAGATGTTATGCAGGACTTAGTATGTGTGGGAGATTTAATGAGATACAAAACAGGAGAAGTGTAAATAAAAGGTTTAAGCTAGAAATGTTTTTTAGGTTTCGTATGCAATGCAGACAAACTGGACTGGATTTCACTGAAGTTTCTGATTGAAAACATAAATAAAAAGGTGTGAAATAAACAGTATATCCATACCGTATCATTAACTCATCAGTAATTTCTAATATTGTTCTTTCATTGCTTAAAACAAAGACAGATGCTGCAAAGACGAATCATTTCAACAGGTTTCTCTCCAAATTGATTTAAAAACACCAGAAAACAGTAAAATCACATCCATATTTCAAAAATAATATATTCGGAAATATCCAATTTGGCTCCCACCACCAAATCTGGTTCTCATGCACCACTGGAGACTGGGAGGTAAGAGTTATCCTCTGTTTGCTGCACGATGCATGTCACATAATTAAGATAAAACCTGGCCTAATTTTTAAAAATTGTCCTAAAAATCACATAAATCTGTAGGACTGAGACTTTAACACATTAATTTTGATCAGTTAATTACATAAATTTTAATGTGTTAAAGGTTTTAATGAAATTAATCGCATTTATTTTGTTGTTTTGCTTTAATTTTCACATAGAAAAGTCAGAATTTGGACCCTTTGTTGCATATTTTGGTACGCACAAAAATCTGACGCACAAGCAAACAAAATAAAGCTTCTCTCAAGGACTTTTGCTTCAAAAATTATCTTTTTGGTGCAGAAATGATTATTATTGTGTTCAAGTTGAGCTAAAAGGAGTTAGCCTATCCGCTAAGCTATTCAAGTCTAAATTAGCATCTCAATGCTAATCATGCAGCAGCAGCTCTAATATCTTCTTTTTCAAACCAGACATATTTTAACATTCTAATTATTAAATAACATATGTATGAGAGAAAAGTGCTTTTTGAGTATCTTAAGAATATTTGCAGCATCATCCAACATGTGGGACTGATTTAGAGGATCTGCTGTTGGACGCCTCAAAACGTAACGATATGAAACACTTTAAGACGTGAACGGCTGATGCTCTGCATGAACTCATCTGAAACAAACAATGAAACGTATAAACCATCAGCAGCCAGCAGTTGCAGCCCCTGTCCGCTGTTTGCAGTGAAGCATTGATGTGTGTGAAACAGCTTGTCTAATGCTTGCATGCACCAGCAGCTTGTCGTTTAGCTGGATTTTATGTTTTTCAAACAGGGCCGTTTATAACAAGTTGGAGACATGAAGAATGGAGCAACTCTGGAAACAGCAGAATCAAAACCTTTGATATTAGGGAATCTGTTTTGCTACTACAGCTTCTTCCAGATAGCATAGCCTGTCAACAATGCTAATGCTGGTTAGCATAGCCACAAATTATGACAGATAAAGAGTTTTAAAAGTTATTGCTCTGCCATTAGCACATTGGACATTATTTAATTTCCCTTTGTGATCAATAAAGTATTTTTGAATTTGAACAGCGAGTACACTAGGATGATTGACAGCGCTAAGACCCTCCTCCTGGTTCTGATTGGTGCAGGTGTTCAGTAAACAGATCAATCTTTTCACAGGCTGTTTTAAGGTAAAACTCCACTGCAGTTTTTTAGCCGCCATTAAAATTCACCCTAAACTTTTTACTATTTACAGTTAAACGCCGCCTATAATTTAAATCAAGTATCCTATAGTCAATAAGACTTAAACTGTATAAAACCCACTTCCTCCTCTTCCTACATCGCAGCTCTTCAGCTGTTAAGATGAAACGTAAAAACACCCAAAGATAAAAGATAAACGTCCCACAATGTCAACAAGGACATGATGCTGGAAGTGGAGAGCAGAGCAGTGATGCAAGGTTCTGTAATTTTATCTCAAACAAACATGATAACTGTAGGGTGCTTCTCAATATTAATTCCCAAGTTGTCAAATCCTCTTGAGCTGATTAGGGTTCCTCTTTTAAATATTTATTTAAACCAATCAGGCATATAAGACTCCTAAGGATAATCACAGAGTTATATATGTCTGCTGTGTGTGGAAACCAGGATGAGCTGCGTTTGAAGCCCCATCGTTTGTGTCCCGACGTCCTACATAAAGTCCTCTGCTGTCACCAGTACTTCATAATGAGGACTTGTGTGAAGAGTGGGGCTGAGTTTCCTTTATTCCTGACCTTTAATGTCCCATAAAGTGGGAGCCTGTAACGTCCAGGACTCCTGCCTGTTCTGAAAGTTGTTTGAGGTGTAACAACCCAGTGAAAATCTTTTATGATCCAACATAAAACCTGTGAAGTTCTGATTTGGGGTTAGAGCTCCTCAGAGACGAAAAGCTGTTTTTCCTGGAGACACTCGCGACCTTTTTTCAAGCAGCCAATGTTGGGGGAAGTGTAACTTTTAATTCTTTAATAAATCTTGAATATTGTTCTATAAGAGGGATGAAAGACTCGTGTTTTTTTGTGCTTTGTTTTATTTTCGGTTCTCGTTTTGTAATTTATTGGTTCGTCTTTATTCTCCAAATTACTGTCTGAATTATGACCTGAATGTCTATATTTGGTGTTCATTGTTGTGGTTAAAGTCAGAAACAAATCATAATTAAAAATAATAAATGTTTTTGGTGTCTGGAAAACAAGCCATTTCAAAAACCTCCTGATTATTTCACTTGTAAGGAGAAATTGTCTTGTTATACGTTAAATTATCTGCCAAAGGAACAAGCACTTTTTCATCAATATTAAATGATTATATATCTTGTATATCTTGCTGAAAAGTTACTTGTAAGTTTGTTTTATTTAAAGTGTACTAGGATATCTGTACTAGAAATTAGACCAAACTTACTTGGTAAGATTTTGTGTTTTTAGACTGTTCATTTAGCATAATAATAAAAAAACAAAAACAATTGCTGAGCGCTCAAAGTGTAATCATTACCTTTACTGTGAAGCTAACAGTTTTGAGAGTCTTCTCTCAATTTGTGCTTCTTTTCTTTGAAATTTATGGTTTTACTTTATTTTAATCAGTTCTAAAGGAGAAATAAAAGCAAATGAACTGATCCACATTTAGCATTGCTCTTTTTCTTTTGAACGTTTTCCCCGTTTGATCGAAACTGAATGTGTTCTTTTGGTCTTCTTATCTAATGAAATGCAAAACTGACCCAGCAGGGGGCGCACCATTAGCACTGATTTTCCAAATGGCAGGTGAGTGCACAAATAGTCAGGCATTTGCATGTAAAAAAAGCCATTTATCCCCACCTGCCTTTGAGAGCCGTTGCTACGAGCAACAAGTGTGTCCGTATTTTCTGATGGCGATGGTGTGATTATGAAATATCTGTCACAGGTCGTCTGTTATCAAAGGAGACAAAAGCTTCAGGTGAACTGTTTATTGAAATGAAAAATTGAATGCATGATGGTTTCCAATGGATTTCCCGTCACATCTTGGTGAAGGCCATGTTCACACGCAGCGACCGTTCAGAGAATAATAACGAGTATTTTTTAAGGAAACAGAAGCGGCTCTGCAGCCAAATGACTGTCACTGAGTAAAGACATCCAAGTTGGAGGTCAGAGGAAAAATGTCCAATATTTTCCAACATGTTGCTACAGTAGGTTAGAGCAGTGGTGCTCAAAATGCGGCCCGGGGGCCTTTTGTGGCCCTTGGACTGTTGGAGACTTTTAATTTGTAATTTTCTCACAATGGAAAATATAAAGTACAACACAAAGTGTTCATCTTTTCATAACCAAGTTTTAACAAAAGGTGAAGTCATGTTTATTCTGAGATTTTTACTGAAATGATTCACAAAAATCAACTTTTATTTAGATTATTAAACTTGACTAAATATAGCAAACATTTTGAAAGAAAGTGACACAAATCCTGTTTTTATTTCTGAAAATAAATGCATTCATTTCAGCCCAAAAGAAACTAAAACCGGATGCTTTTCCTTTAAGACTGCACAAGTGAAAAATCGTTGACAGCATGTTAGGGCCATTAGAGATAAAACAAAAGTAGTAAAATTGCACCAAAAAACTTGAAAAATTCCAAAAGTCTAAAATTTGACAATTTTTTCTAGAAAATTTCTGAGATCAATCTCAATTTATGAGTTTTTTGGTGGAAATTTGCAACTTTTTTGTAGATAAATAAAATTTAGCCACTTCATTTGCTTGTTTTTAGGGTTTCTTTTCTTTTTCTAGTTTTGACTCAAAACTTTTGACCCACGTGACAAAAGGTTTGGAGCCACAATGCAGTGAATCAGTCTCTGTGTGTAACATTGCAAATCCAAAGGTCTGCTTTGATTAAATATTTCATAGGACATTTTTAGATCATTCTCTCCAAAGTAATAAAATATTTGGCCGGTTAGTTGGACTTTAGCTGCCCTCAGTGCCTGATGCATGTTTTAGTGGCTGAGATGCTGAAAGTCAGAACGAATGGTGGGGACATTGGGCAATAAGAAAAACAATGTTATTTTTGGTCTAAGCACATTTAAAATAAGACAGAAGTAACTTACAAGTAACTTTTCAGTAAGATAGAAGTCGTTTTAAGCCAGTAATTCCTTAATATTTGATGAAAAAGTACATATTCCACTGGGAGATTATAACATTGTAGCATAAAATTACCCGTATATATAAATAAAAAAACTACAACTAGAACTTATATTAATCAATATTTAAGAATTACTGACTTAAAACAAGCTCATATGTTTCTGAAAAGTTACTTATAAGTTAGTTTTGTGTACCAAGATATTTTCACTACAAACTAAACCAAATATACGTGGTAAGGTTTTGCAGTTTGCTTTGCTGTGCATTACTTTGCCATCACTACGGTAACGTTTGTATTTTCTGCTCAAAAATGGTAAAATTGCAGTAGCTACTGCAGACACTGCAGGTCTGACAGGTAGTGAAGAAAGAAGAGAAACTTTTTAATTCAGAGGATTTTTCTGTAACAGACAGGAAGAGAAACTCATTAAACCTCTGCCCTCAATCAAAAGAACCGCGGGCAGAAGAAGCTGCTCAGAACGTACCAGTCTGTTCTCATTCTTAATAAGTCAAAAGTTGCTCTTTTGGGTTTTTACAACACTTCTATTATTATTTTTTTCTGGCTTACTGAATCTTCCCAAACAGCATCAGTCGGGTTTTAGGCTCTGAGAGACACAGAGACGAAACCAAATTAACCAGGTTAGGTGGATTAAAATAATAAAGTGTTGGAGTCGTAAATTCATCCAGGACTCCATCAGATTGAATGGAGCACATCTGAAATTCAGCTGCTGCCAACAGTTTGCTTAGCTTTAGGCCTGTACTTTCTAAAACACGAATAATCTAAGCCATTGTAGTTCTGGCTGCATACTTAGGGTTGTTAATCTGTCTTATTTGCAGCCTCAAACAGATTTTCTTCCTTTGCTCCATCCATCTCTGACCGGCTTTATCAGCTATTGTACTGCTAAGTTTTGCATTTAAGTGAAAAAGTTAAACTTCCACATGCTTGCTTTGTGTGTTTAGTGGTTTGGCAAACTGCAAATCAGTAGGAGGCGATACTAGCTAAGGTTAGCTGGACTAAAACACTAAACATAAACGTTATTTCTGTTAATGTTCAATCAACATGCTATTTAACACAAGCTAATGTGCTATATTAGCATGGTATTTAACAGAAGCTAATACTTCAGTGCTATATCAACCATGTTAATAGAGCGCATTAACAGTAGTTAACAAGCTATATTAGCATGGTGTTTAACTGAAGCTAATGGTAATCTGCTATATCAGCATGGTATGGAAGCTAATGCTAATGTGATATATCAAGCTGGTATTTAACCGAAAATACCAGCTAAAAAACATTTAAAAACATTTAAAGTAAGTTAAATGTGCTTCATTAACCTGGTATTTTACCGAAGCTAACAAAACATTTGATGTAAGCTAATGCTAATGCGCTCTTCGATTGGCCTCTCAGTTTGGGTCTGGATTTTGTTCAAGCTTGGAAATTAGTTTGTAACTTAACCTCATTTTAAAGTTTCTCCTGAACTTTTCTGCTGTTTTCTTCATCTTCATGTTGCTGTTTGCTCTCTATCAAACCTCTGAGGCCAGAAACAGAAAACATGGATTTGTATTGAGATGAAATTACACTCACAGACTCCCTCTGCAAGTCTTCTGGACGCAATTGGATTTTATTTGGAGGCATCATTTTCATAGCTGTCCTTTCATTTCACAGTGCTGCACTGCATTGTGATGCTCCATCTAGTTTGTGGCTGCAAAACTTTAATGAGCATAAATACTTCTTCAAAGCTCTGAAGGAAGTGAAATTGTAAAATAAATCTTAGTTAAGAGTGGAGACGGACGGCAGAGCAGAAGATGGCTTTTTTAACATGCAAATATGATATTCAGAGCACGGCATTAATGCAGAATTACTGCATTCTGCAAATAAATGGCTCTAATCCCATTTTATTAATCCTTAAACAAAGCCCAACAACTTCAGACTCAGCTCATCTTCCACCTTCTGGGATTTGTTTTTTCAAATCTTGTCGTGTCACCATCGTAGGTAAATGACGACGTCTCCTCTGAAGATAAAATCCTTCCAGCGGTTTTTTTCCCCAACACCATCAACAACTCCAAGAGGAAGCAGAGTCTTGATCTTTAGTGAGGAAACTTCGCTTTTTCTCAGAGCTTCGATCCATTGAGTCGGTCTCCCTGCGGTCGTCTGCGTAGCCCCAGGCGCGGGTAGGAGGACGGGACTTGAAAAGCATCAAACAGCAACCCAGAGGAATTAATCAATGGTGGAGAGGGGGAGAGTGTGTCAGAAGAGAGAAGAAAGTGAAGGATAGAGCGATCATACGGAGAGATGGGAAGAGTGTCAGGGTGCAGATGAGAGGGAAAGAGCAGCTCTGTCCCTGGTGTTGTCTTTGTGTACTTTATGTAATTTAGAGAATATTGTTGAGGTGGCAGTAATGCAGTTAACTGAATACCTTTTTGAAATCCCAATCACTGTTCGTAACGTAAACAGATTGCAGTTTAATGTTTAAATGTTTTAGTTTGGTCATGCAGTTTCATTTCTTGTCATGTTTTGTGGCAGGTCTCAAAAGTCTACACTGAAAAAATCTACATTTTTCCACCGCTAAAGCTGCAGTATGTAATTTTTATGAAAAAAATATATTTAGATATTTTTAGATACCAAGTTGTCACGACATAGTGACAGCTTGGTATGAGAGATAAAAATATTAAGCTCCTCCGCCTTCTCCCAATGCCAACTAGAAACAACCAATCAGAGCCAGGAGGTGGGTCTTAGCGCTGCCAATCACCACACAGGAAGTGGTAGAAGGATGACGGTGAGGTAAATTTTTTAATGACATCTGCGCTAATTTTGCCTTTGCTGTGGCCTTCTAAATGAATGATACCTACCTAATACCTACCTAAATGAATAATACCTACGTAGGTATTATTCTAAATATAATACCTACATCTCCAGGTTTCATTTAGTTAACTGAGTTGATAAAAAAAAAAAAAATTCTCTCCAGTGTTGAGCACATGTGCAAAGTTTCTGGATGTAAACAATAACATGCAGCGGGTCCATAAACGGGAAACTTACCACACTTCTGATATGAACATGTTTAGGAAATGAGGAATGTTGAAGTTCAGGTTTGGGATTATTTTGGAAATCACAACCAAGTTAGACTTT
>NW_006800389.1:108034-116278 GCF_000485575.1 Poecilia formosa | reverse complement strand
TTTGGGATTATTTTGGAAATCACAACCAAGTTAGACTTTCTTTAAAGTTATTTTAAGTTCAGTAAAGCCTCTGCTTATGGACCATTGCCTCTGTTTTTTATTATTCTGATCTTGAGAACAAGGGAGTTCCCTCCAATGTGATATTAGGTTTGGCTCGTTAACCACCAAGGAGAAAAATGGACATCTGGTCTACTTCAGCAGCATTACCATTTTACAGCCTGGTACAATGCTTCAGACACAAAACATAACACAGCAACAATCTGCAGGTCAGACTTCTGGAAGTACTTACACTGGTACCAGTTTCCCAGTTCAAATATGAGAAGCAAGGGTTTAGTGTCTGTGAATGCATAATTTATACTTTAATAACCATGTTTTACAAAGACTGTTGGTCACAATGCATCAGGTCTTTAAGCTTTCTGGACAGAAAAATACTTCAGTTGAATTATTATTCAAATTACCCCCATGCAGTGTGTTTGACTTAATTTAGTTGGATGTTTATTCCTTAATTCCCTTCTTCAATTTTGTAAAACAGGCCAAAACTAGCCATCTATCTATTTAGCTATATAGCTAGCCGTTTGTCTACTTAGCTATCTAGCTACCTGCCTATCTAGCCATCTATTTATCTAGCTAGTCATCTATAGCTAGTCATCTTTCTAGATATATAGATGTGCATTTCGCTATCTGTCTAGTTGGCATCTATTTAGCTATTATAATAGTGATCTGGCCATATTTTTGGCTATTCAGCTAGCTAGCTACTTAGCTATCTATCTAGCAAGCTATCAGTCCACGCTTATTAGCGTTGAGTTGTTCTGGTATACTGTTATTCAGACAAAATGTGGAGTCAGAGTAAATCACATCTGTGTCCATTGACACGATTGATTTCATCATAAAAGTAGCTCTATGGTTTTAATTTGAGAGCTGGAGAGAACAAACTTGTCTTTAAAGCTGTGAAGGAGGAAAGCGAGCAGAGAACTACTCTCTTGGGGGCTGCATTCAGGAGGTATGGGAGCTCTGAGGGACATAAAGGCTGCAGGAGCTGCTGATTTACCTCAGCACTATACTCCGACACAAAAAGACAGAGACAAACACACAGATGAACCCAACATTTCCAATGAAAACATCATGTTTACCTTTTAAAAAGGACCAGCAGAAAGTTTACTAACCCTACCATACGGTCCTGTGTAGCAGTTATTGCTATCTGGCTTAGTAGATTTGCCAATCATAGTACATCAGCAGGAGTAATAAGAAAAGAGTAAAGGAATTATCAGTGCACTTGCAGCATGTAGGAAACCTTGTGAGAGCCACACTGCTGGAAATCATTCTTCCTTTTACTTTATGTTGGGATAGATCCCTGGAGATTAGACGGAGCGAGGAGAAATAAAGCCTTATTGTACTCTCATTCTCTCTCAGCTCAGCTTTTATTAAGCGATATGTCATTTTGTAGTCCTTTCTGCTACAATCTGCTACAGTATTGTCCTTCATTTGTGCACGCTAATAAACTACCCATTTATTGGTCCAGTGATCAGATAGACAAACAAACCCCACAGAGACGTCCAGGAAATAAAATATAACTTCCAATGTCCTAAAAACAGACAGTTTTCATTTCCTGTTTGAAGGCAAGATATACATTTAGTAATAAAGTTGTATTGTGCTGGATGTAGAAGGCTGGATGTAAGGGATTTTAATACATGTGGCTTTTCTAGAAAGTAAAAAACAGCAACAGATACTTGAGAAGCTTTATTTTAGACGGTAAAAATTAAACTGTTTTTAGTGAAGATCTCAGATAAACGGCTTGTTTTCTTCCTAACGAATATGGTGACATTCAGCAGTTTTTACAAATACACAGCCTTTCTTATTATTTCATTAAGTTGTTGGAAATCTTTAGCCATCCAGATTTCTACGCAGTCTAACCTCCTATTTAAAACATGCAGTTTCAATGCACCATGAGGCTGTAAAGAGACCTGAGTATCATCTGCATAGAAATGATATGAGACATTTTAACAAGTGTTTATAATATGCTGAAAAGGTGAAAAGTAAACCAGAATGAATGCTAATGAATGTTTTCATTCATACTAGGTTAAAGAGTCTTTAAAGAGCTTTATAACTGAATATCATCTGCATAGAGGTGATATTAGACATCTTTAAATGTGTTTAGAATATGTTGAAAAGGATGGATGTAAACCAGAATGAATGCTGATTCATGTTTTCAGTGCATTCATCAGCATTTGTTCTGGTTCTCATCACTAGATTGGTCAAGCTGCTCTCACATAGGCCTCACATAGGCCTGGGTCCTTAATCCTGGAGGTCCCAGGATTAAGGACCTCCACGGCAGGAGGTCCTTAATCCTGGTAAGTGTTACTTCCCCAACCTAAAACATATCTGCCCTCTTTAACATCAAAGAACAAACCCCATTTCCTTTACAATAGACAAATGGACCATCTGTGCTCCACAGAATCCCTGGGACAATCAGACTACACACCAATCAAGTCTCTGTTCTCTGACCAGAACCTATAAAAGGAAACCAGATCCACTGTTAGTCAGACTTGACAGACTCCTTTGACTCTGTATTTCTGTTCTCATCTTGCAAGGTTTGAATACATTTCTTGTTAAAGTATTTTTTCCATGACAGTATCATCTGTATAGAAGTGATACGAGACATTTTTAAAAGTGTCTAAAATGTATTGAAAAGGTAGAATGTAAACTAAAACGAATGCTTGCAGTGGCTCCAACAGATCAATTTTCTGATTAACTAACATTAATTCCCAGACCTCTGGGTGGCATTTGCTGATTGAATGTTTTAATAATACCCAGGGGGGCAGTAAAGGGGTGAAAAGTGATGACATTTCTAGGGGCCCTGACCAGCAGGGGGCCCTCCACAATTTAATTATTTATATTTTGTTCATAAAAAATCGGGGTCCTGTCAAATACAAAATTAATCATATTGTATTTTCAAAGAAAAATAACATTTATTGTACAAAAATACAATATGTACAATAAAAAAGTTTAATGTTGCCCCTCCCGTTCCTGCTTGGAGCTTCACCGTGACGATGCAGCTACAGTCAGAAGAGCTGCAGCTGAATACAGCGGCGACTGCGGCAGTTACTATGCTGCTAAGAAAAGTTATAAAATCAGGTTTTCAAAAACAAAATGGAGAGAGGGAGAGAAAAAGGCAGGAGTGTTAATTTATAACCCAGTTTTCTCCAAGAGAGGTGAATAGACTGTGTGAGATTATCAACCATTTAGCATAATTAGCTTAGCTACAGACTACTGTTTGCCTCCATTTCACTGGCATTTAATGAATTAAGGAAAATAATTACCAACATATTCATATATTTAATTTTCCCTTGTACCTTTTACCACTTCACAGATGAGTCAGTCAGCAGCAGCTCTAAAACACATCCCTCCTGACCTGTTCTCTCCTGAGTGAAATTAAAGCTGCAGTTTGTCACTTTCACGTAAATATTTTTTTCACATATTTTTTAAAACTGTCATTATGTTGTGACAGTATGGTATGAGAGGTATTCTGTGAAAAATCTATTTCCTCTGCTTTCTCCCAGTGCTAGAAAAAACCAGTCAGTGGCAGGAGAGTTTTATTGCTGTCAATCACAATCTCATGTGGTGCTGCTCATCCTTCCTCCCTCTTGATTTGTGCTGTGCTGCAGCTAGCATAGCACAGAGCTGTGCAGATTCAAACTGTGAATGCTCAGTTTAGTTAGCATAGCTACCAATGACGGCAGATAAAGGTTTCTTGTAATGATAAGTTGTTTCTCCACCATTAGCACATTTAGCAGTGAGTGAATGAGGCTAATTGACAGCGCTAAGACCCTCCTACTAGTTCTGGTTGTTTTGGTCAGAACGGTGCATTACTGTAACTGTGACTTCACCTCTATATTAGATGGAGGCAAGAAATGAGGTAAACATCATTCTGGAGTGTTTACTCATGAACCAACAACAAGATGTGGCCTGAAAGAGAAGCAGGGAAGCATTCAGTCACTAGGAATGACTTTGACAGAAGATATTTTTATATCTGTAATTTGAATCCCTACATTTAAACAATACAATTTAGAATCCAAACAAATAATCAGATTTACTTTACCAGATCTTCCAGCCAGCGTTGATGTCGGCTTTTAGATTTAATAATAAACTGTATTTCTGTTCTATTTGATTAACATCTAATAGAACAGCTGGGAAAAACAACAAGAAAACTGTAGAATTATTCTTTTATATTTTATGTATTATTTGTAATTCATAAGTTGTTTTTTGTAAATAAAACTGTCTAATTAGGGTTTGCATAAAATGAAAACATAAAACAAATCAGTTCAAATGTCTAATAAAAAGTTGTTTGCAAATACATTCACAATAAATGATAACCTTAGTTTACAAAAGTAAAACATACTTATATAATTTGCACACTAATGTCAAAAGTAAAATAATAAAAGTAAAATAAATACTAAATAATGTTTTAAGTAGTACTGCGTTAGTTTTCCAATATCACTCAACGATATGATGGATGCATAAGTGATAATCTTTTAAAAGATTGACTAGCAAAACTTTGAATTTGTAAATTTTGAGGTCTATCCTTAGAATTGCTTTATTATTTCCATTTTTAACCCTGATGGGACAGAAAGAGCCATTTGTGTCCAAGATGATTGAAATAATCCTCATGAGATTATTTTGCAGAAAGTTTAATTTAACCAATGATCATTTTCAGAATCTAACACCAATTTTCTAGTGACCACTGTTGTTTGGACCTAAATGAATGCCAACAAAGAAGAAACACAGAAGCCTGGAAAATAATCTAATATTTAAATTTATTCAAATAAATGTTGAACACAGTTCAAACTTCCTCAAACGTATTTCTTACAATCACTCAAAAGAAAGTGCCTGATACTGCTAAGTTTTATCTGCTTCTCTTCCTGCTTTTAAGGCATAAAGAAAACATCTGCTGCCGGCGTTTCTGCCTCTCAGCGCTCCTTCTTTAAACTATTTAAAGTGCATGTTCTAAATAAACACATCCTTTCAGCTCCACTGTAATTATCACACAAAGTTCAGCATTTTTGGCGAATGCTGCATGAGTTGCCAGCTGTTGTGCAACCTCTGGTCTTCTGAAAGAAGAGAAGCAGTTCCTATAGCAGCTTTGTATAGAAACCAGCGGATCTTTAACCCTCAGAGAGCCCTCAGGATTGACTAGCTTGAGATTAGCTTCTTTCTTTTCAATGGAGGTTTGTTGACAAACAGCAAAATGCTTAGAACTGTTTCCTGCAGAAGGAATGCAGAGTTCTTGAAGATCCTTAAGCTACAGAAAAGCATAAAACTAGCGCTCTGGGAAGAGCAGTAAAATATTTACTCCTGTAATTATCAGTGACAGTTAGCATGCCTTGCTAGCATGAAGCTGGCTTTTGATTGTAGATTTGGGAAACAATTTTTCTTTAAGTATGTTGAGCATATTTCATCTGCTCCATCTTAAAAACCACAAAGGACTCTTCAGACCTGGACTAGATTAAAAGATCAATAAAGGATGATTTCATGGTTTTTTTGGACATTAGACCCGGTCCAGCTACGAAACTACAGCACTTATGGCCCTTTTCCACCAGTACGACTAAACTCCACAAGGTTATGAGGCTTTTCCACTATTAACGGTTACATGGTGGTACCAACTTCTATAACTTACTTCACTAGGGAGAAAACGTGACGTTAGAAGACGCTGCGTTCACACTGCAGTCTGAAGTGACCCAAAACCGATTATTCTGGCTTCATGTGACCCATATGTGATCTTTTCATGACAGTCTGAAAAACAGATCAGATGTTTTCAAATGTGACCTGAATCTGAAGAACCAGGACACATCCATCTGACCTGAACATCATCGAGACTCGACAAACATCCCCGTTCTGCGTCCTAATACTCACAGAACGGGAAGAAAAACGACAACCGGACGATAATAAGGAAGTTGTTAATATGCTGGTTCCAATTGGATAACAACTTCAAAATCATAAGACACGCTCCACCATTAGCATCCACATTTACCTCCACAAACACTGAGTTCTTCTTCTTCTTCTTTTTCATTAGTGAGACCAGCTTTGTCTCACTAATTAAAATAAATAATTCAACAGTCTCGCTCTGACCCTCCTGTCAACATGTTGAACTGTGACCCATTAGTTCACTTCCTTATTTAGTTTTGCAACCCAGAGATCTAAATCAGAGGCTATAAGTTTGGTTAGTTTCACACTTTCTCACAAAGTACCAAATAAATACTGCAGACGTCCTGATGAAGCTCTTTAGTACCAACGTTTCCGCAGGGCAAATGCCGCAGTCAAAGTACTTTTGCAAGGAAATAACATAATAGCCAAGTTGGACTGATTAAAACGTCCCGGCCGCCTCTGAAATTGAATCTGCATCCATGGCTCATTGCAGCCATTATTTGCACCAGTAATAATTAATGCAGGAAAGGAGAGCACCCCAGGATAAATCATAACATGAACACAGCATTCCTCAGAGTTTCATTTCGTACAGATGATGAAGTCGTCGGCTTGGTTGTAACTCAGAAATGACAGTAATGATGTGAAAGATAAAAAAAAAGTGCAAGCAGCTAATGTGAGTCAATTTTATTCCCAGAACTGTGCAGCAAGAAAAAGATGTCAAAATATTCACACTGATTTATAACGTGAAATGCCAAAAATGAGGAAAACTCAACTGTTGACTTTTACTATGCAAATGCTAATTATACCACAGGCTTACTGCCTGGCTTATAATGTGTTAATAATAGAGAAACAGAAATAGAAAACTGGTAATGAGATATAATACACGACTATTCACCAAAAGGTGTGAGCACCTCTATGTTTTATTTGACATTTTGTCAGTTTGCTGCTGTGAAGCATCCAGGTGAGTGTTAACCAAACACAAGGTGGAAAAACATCAGTAATTAACTTCACACACTCTTCCTAATGTTTCCCAGAAAACAGCACGAAGTCTTTAATTATTATTTTAATTAAGCTTTAAAATTTTAACAAACCGTGACAAATTTGTAAAAATTTGCTGTCTTTGCTTATAACTGTAACACTGAAAACATATTTGAAGTTCACCCAAAAAAAATTGCAGCAACAATCTAAGATGCTGCTTATAAAACACTTTTGCAAAAATATCTAACAAAAGGGGTTAATTGTATTTTTATTGTTCTTTTAACCTTTTATTGCTTTGCAGGAGTCAGACTTAGACTGTCACGAATCTAGAAGAGGATTCTAAAACTACAGTTTTTCAGGAGTGAAAAACAGTAAGTTCATCCTAAAGACAGAGTGCAACGCTCCCAGGACTTTAACCTCAAACAGCAGAAAAACTGAAAATGGACTTTAGGAAGGGAAAGAAATTACCTTAATCTTTAAACTTTACATTTTGCACATTTTCGAACTTCCGCTTTGGTTCCTGCTGCTTCTAAAAGCAGACCAAGCATTTTTTAAAAATCCACCAAGCCGTTTTTTGGCAATGAGTTCATGTTTTTTGGTGTCTGAAAAATAAGTAATTTAAAAATCCTTTGGACTCTAATATCACAAATAATCAGATACTGTTAGTGCTAGGTAACGACGTAGCAACCCTGGAAGCTCAGCCCGTTACCTAGCAACCCCGGAAGCTCAGCCCGTTACCTAGCAACCCCGCAAGCTCAGCCCGTTACCTAGCAACCTCAGAAGCTCAGCCCGTTACCTAGCAACCCCAGAAGCTCAGCCTAAGCAGAGTTCCAGTATATTTGGTCAGCTAGTTTTACCGCTGTACGAGCTCTGCAATGGCTGCTGGAAAAGACATGTATTTTGTTGTTGATAGGCCTGTCACAATAAACCATTTCTATTAGTATGATTTATTGTTTTTCTCTTATCTCCCTCTCTGTCTACCAAACACTGGATGACAAAAGTCTTCGGTTTGGTGATTTGGTCTCAACTAAACTTTTTTCTGAAAGACAATTTTGTTTAGAGACTTCATAATTTATTTTATTTGTTGTTTCTGTTGTTTTGTTTATTTATTTTGGATGTTTGCTAGGAAATAAAGTTTATTAATATTTGATAATGTGTTCCTGCATTATTATGTCACTATCATTATTTATTTGAAAATGATCTCAAAACGATATTATAGCTTATCACAATAACTTCTGGAACAATTTATCATCCAGCAAAATTTGCTATTGTGAGAGGCCTAGTTTTTCACTCAACAGAAGCCACTTGCTGCATTCTGGTTGGTTATGCAGGAGGCTCTACTTCTGC
>NW_006800389.1:93063-108024 GCF_000485575.1 Poecilia formosa | reverse complement strand
GTGAGGAAGTCTCTGATCCAGTGGCACAGTGAAGCGGGCAGCCCCACCTCGAGTAGCTTCAGCACCAGCTTGTCTGGAATGACGGTGTTAAATGCTGAGCTGAAGTCTACAAATAGCATCCTGATGTAGGTGTTGGGATGCTGCAGATGGGTCAGGGCTGTGTGCAGAGTGATGGAGACAGCATCCTCTGTTGACCGGTTCGCTCTGTAGGCGAACTGAAGGCTGTCCAGGTTTGTGGGGATGAAGTCTCTGATGTACCTCAGAAGACTCCTCTCAAAGCACTTCATGATCACCGGGGTCAGAGCGACGGGCCGGTAATCGTTCAGGCTGGTGATGGACCTCTTCTTCGGTACAGGGATGATGGTGGAAGACTTGAGGCACTCAGGAACCATGGCGAGCTGCAGGGACAGATTGAAAATGTCCAGAAACACTCCTGCCAGCTGGTCGGCGCAGGTTTTCAGCGTCTGGCCTGACACCTTGTCCGGTCCTGGAGCTTTGTGAGTGTTGATCCTCCTCAGGGTGGACGTCACCTGATGCTTCTGTAAGACGAGGGGCTGGTGCTGCTCTTCCAGTTGGGGTAGATGTACAGCTTCTCTGCTGCCCGCCGTGTCAAAGCGGGCAAAGAAACTGTTTAAGGTGTCAGGCAGGGTGGGGTCGCAGCTGGTCAGCTGAGTGCTGTGTTTGTAGTCTGTCATGGTTCTAATGCCTCTCCACATGCTTCAGGGGTTGTTGTTGATGAAATATTGCTCAATCTTCTGTTTATACTGGATTTATTTGTTGTTTCTGTTGTTTTGTTTATTTATTTTGGATGTTTGCTAGAAAATAAAGTGTATTAATATTTCATAATGTGTTCCTGCATTATTATGTCACTATCATTATTTATTTGAAAATGATCTCAAAACGATATTATAGCTTATCACAATAATTTCTGGGACAATTTATCATCCAGCAAAATTTGCTATTGTGAGAGGCCTAGTTTTTCACTCAACAGAAGCCACTTGCTGCATTCTGGTTGGTTATGCAGGAGGCTCTACTTCTGCTTTTCAAAGACGTACGGTTGTATAATTGCACATCTGTGTAAACATTGAATTGGGGGTTGTGGCCAGAAGCAGCTTATTAGGATTTAAAGTTCATTAAATCAAATCAATCTGAAATGAGCTCAAAATAAGTCAAATTGATCAAACTAAAATCTCATTATCTAAAAATGATTTTGTTCAAAAAAAGTATTGAACATTGTTTTGTTTATCCCATAGACAAATCCTAATCTGCTCAAGGAAGTAAAATAGGTCAGCTTTAAAAAGAAACTGAAGCAAAATGCCACAGAGTCTGAAAAGGTTATGAAGATGATCACTGGATATATCTAGTAACTCCATCTTCAGTTTTCTACCCTGCTATGCTCAAATAATGATTCAGTTATTTGTACTGCATCTGCCTGTCTATTTTCTCCATCATTAAGTGCGATGAGAGTTTCCCTGCAGGAAATAAAAGCCTTTCTGGACTGAGCAGCTTGTTAAGGGTAATCCCCGGGTTTACTGTGGAGGTGTTGACCTTTCACAAGCTCCCAACGGAGCGGCAGCTGGAACGCCCCTAAGACAATAAAAAACACAGTTTGCATTGATTCAGAAAACGAGGTGGTCGTCTCAGGCAGAGGGGATTGCTAATTGGTGGAAAGCGGAGCTTACTATGCCAACAGGAAGGTTGTTCGTATGCAAGGCCAGTAGTGGCCAATATGTCCGCCGCACATTTAAATTCAGTGTTTTACATCGCGGTCACCATCGTTGCTTAATTACACAAACAGGCCTGTGTAGGGAATCTGACGCAGCAATGTGCATCTCTGCAACATCTTTCAGCTAATTACTGACTGTACTGAAGATAAATGTGTTTCAGAGCTACCTTCACATGCTGATGCTCCTCCTGCCTGTACAGCATGTAAACAAAGCCAGCCTGGATGTTAAACCAAACTGGAGCCAGGCTGTTCTCTTATTATCGGTGAATAATAGTTCAAACCAGTCCTCTTTCCAGATTAAAATATATCAACAACTACAAGGGAATAAATCAAGGAATAAATTATTGAGGATATGATGTGATGATGTGTAATTACTAATAAATGAGTCAGCTCTCTTTTCTCAGTGGTAAGCAGCACTTACCCAGGGTGCAGGCTATAAACTATGCTAGAAGAAGCAATCAATCATCTGCCTATGGAGTTAGAATCCAGACTGCTCCAAAACACTTTTTATTATTCACTGCTTATCTTCGACCTCCTGTGAAATTACCCAAAATGTCACATTATTGTTAGCATAGCAGTTAAAGATAATATACACTTTCTGCTTTATCCAAGACACCAAGAACTCAGTCACCTTAAAGGGAACCTACTATGCAAAATTCACATTTCCATGTTTTTATGCTCCCTTCTAAAAACAACCGAAGCACTTACAAAAAAAATATGGATGTAAATTTGTTTTTTAATTAAAGAAAAACTCATTTTAATCAAAAATTAAGATGTGGTCAAAGCATTTAGAAATGTAATGAAATATTTTTGAAAAATAAGTTTTGCCTACAAAACCATATTTTTCTAGTTTTTTTTTTTTTTTTGCAAAACAAACTTTTAATAATGTCAGAAAATGTTTGGCTACAATCCTATAAGTTTTCTATATGTGTTTTGGTGAAAAACAAAAACAATTATAGCAAAATCTAGACGTATTTCATGTGGGAGGTTTCAAAAACTTCTCAAATGTACAAATCAGCAGGAACGACCCCTCACCTAGTAACCCCAGCCAAGCCCAGACCGTTACCTAGCAACCCCAACGGAACTCTGCCCGTCACCTAGCAACCTAAGCCGAGTTCTATGTTGCTGACTTACCACCATTCAGTCAGCCTGGCTGAAGGTAGAAATCCACCGTTACTGGGCTGAGCACCATGGCCTCACTCTTCTTCATGGCCTCAACCAGCTCTGCTAACTCCTGTGGTCGAGTGTAACGGCTGTGGCCTGAAGATGCCAGAGGAACCATTTCATCTGCAAAAAGCAAAATTACTCTTTAATCAAACTGTAGCTCGTTTGTCTAGAAAGTCAGGTTTGTTTGGGGAGGTGTGAATTTGAAATCAAACTCTGATGGTAACCAAAAAAAGTGAACTCTGGTCCCCCTACAAACCTTGCTCTCAGTTCAATTTAAGTGAACTCCAGAGCGATTCAAATGAACATGTGAACGCCAAGAGGACCGGAGACCGCTATAAAAGCAGGAAGTGGACTATAAACAGGGCATTCTGGGTAAATACAACCAAAACAAACCTGCGATGCTAGTGCTAGTGGACAAAAACATAACACACAAAGAAAGTTACAAAAAAAAAAAAAACCCTCTAAAAATGTTCTCACAAAATTTTCTGGCACTTAGCAAATAGATATAATTTTGGTAATTCTCTAAACAAGAGTAGTTTAAACTGATTTGACTCAACAGTGAGAAAAAATATACTTTAATTAGGCGTATGAAAATATGTTAGATTGCACTTGCAGATAGAATATCGATCAGTTAGATATTCTGAATATTCATGGATATTTCACAGGAATCAAGCAATTTCTAATGATCTGCAAGGTTTTCAACGGGGCCAAAAATCCACCATGGTGCCTCCCAACCAGAGGAGTCCTCACATAGACAAATATTCATGCAGGTAATAATTTAAACTGAATTACATTTAATTGTTAGAAACAGTGCTCTGGAGGTTGAGTAAAACAACTAGAGACAATAATGTAAAGCAGTTTCCTTCGGTATTTATGTATCTGAATAATTTAAACCCCAACCATCGATCATTTCCTTAAACCTGTCCTTTTCTTGAGCCAAACACTAATAGTATATATTGTGTGTTTTTCACACAGTTTAACATATCCACTGGAGCTCTGAGGAGTTTTCTCAGAGGGGCTGTAACTCCACTGGACAGGAGAATATAAAAGCCTCATTATTATTCATTTGTTTGTTAACATTCAACAAGCTCCCACAAGGCCTTAAAAGCCCATAAACGGCTGAAATATGACAAAAGTAATGCTTCAAACTGCTTTGTGTTAAAAAGCTGTCCAGAATAATCGCTTTAATTAAATATGAACAAAAAAGCAAATCGGTTGTTGGAACCATTTATTTATTTGAGGTTGTTGCGATTTCAATGAAATCCATCAGGAGGGAGAAGTTTTAAAATTATGTCAGATTTTGATTCAAAGATTTTTGCCATAATGGTTTCAAAACTAGTGGGGATTTCTGCCCACTTATATTTATAAAGCCAGCAGAAAAAAAAACAAAAGAATGATTTGCTGATAAAAGTCACGGAGAGCTCTGAGAAATATCCGTCCACAAGAGGCTTTACGTCCCGCTTAAAGGATTATCTGGGCCTACGGCAGTAAATACAACAGCTTCCAAGGGTGAAAGTAACGACGACACGCATTATAACTTTGATCCACAACTTTGTTCATGATGGTTTTTAATATTAGAGTAGTAAACCAAACAAAAACACACAGTTTAATATGCACTGCCTGGCCAAAACACATGCTTGGATGCTTTGGTTTCAGTGAACTTGTGTTCAATAGGAAGAAAACAGTTCTAGGTGTGGTTCTTCAGATGCTAGGACTAAAAATAGTTCATCAAAGCAGCATCTTTACATGCTTTGTGGTCTGTGGAGTCGAATGGTTTTAACCTGACAATGCCAGATGGTTGGCACACAGAACCATCTGGACAGTCATCTGTAGACCGGGCAGAGGGCGGCGGACGCAGTCAAAAAAACTAAAAACTTCTGCCCAACTCTCTTAACTTCTGCCACTTATAAAGTTAGTAGGTAAATAAAACTCTTATGGCAGCAGAAGAATGAAAACAGCAGTGGCTTTATTTGCTTTTCTTTCAGAGAGGAAATTGATCTTCCACTTAAAAGCAGGGAGTGACGCACTATTTTCTGCTCAGAGCTTTCATTTTACCAGGCCTGAACTCAGTGTGCTAATATTAAAGGGGAAGGATTATGTGTTTCCCAGGCCATTTTATAGGACAATCAGTTACTTGATGCTTTCAGGTTTCATAGAAATGTTGTGTATATTAAATATAACTTAAAAGAACCTGAAGTTGGGCCTCTGTCTCTTTAAGAAGCTCCACCTTCAGGAAGTCATCGCAACATGGCTCCTCTATTAACCCTTTAACAATGTTTTTACCAACATCTCACTGAAAAATAGCTCCTATAATGAGCTCAGAGATGCACAGATCCAACAGCTGCTGGCAAGTCTGAAGGCATACGTTCCACATTTTACCAAATATAACAACTGAAACAGAGGTTTTAGTCTTGTTTTGTGCTTTTTAGTAACACTTCATGATACAAATTTAAATTATTTTAGCTAAATAAGGAAACTCATGAAAATCTGGTATTAGTAGAACATCAGTCATCTGGTTAGTCCCAGGATTTAAATAGATGAAACCTGCTAGCTTGGCGTTTCAATCCTGCTGTTCATGATCACTCAAACAGCATTTTAGAGAAAGTATGCTCTCACTGGAAAGTTGCTCTCCTCCAAATATCTGGCAATGCAGTCCAACATTTTATCTGAACCCCGAGGAGAGTGAGGAGCGAAGACGAGAAGAGATGATTGTATTGATATTCAGGCCGAGTCCTTGGCTTTTGAGGTGATTCACACTCTGTAGTGTCTTCTCAGTCTGAACAAAAATTGGCTCCACACCGAAGACCTTAACAGAAAGGACACGCAGCCCTACACCTGCCACTCATCCTGTCTGGAAGTCCGCTGTCAGCATCTTTGCTTCCTGCTGGATGATAGCTGGAGAAAAGTTCGTCTCTGAAATTTAAACCTTTAATCCAAAACTAAATACAACAGTGTTGTTTGCGATGGTAATCTTGTTGTGCACAAAAACTTTGGTTTAAAACTGAAAATCTCACTTTAACACTTGGTGGAACATCATAAAGTCTCTGTATAAAGAATTTCTTTATTTAGAAGTACTGACTGGTATTTTATAATAGCACTGCAACCAAATCATTTTACCTAACGATTAATCGTTTATTCTGACGATTAATCGGATAAAAAACTGCCACATTCTGCACATTTTTCAATTAAGCTTTTCGAATACAATATTAGAAATACATTAAACAATACAAACAAATACATTTGTTATTTTTTAAATGAGAAAATAAACATTTTATTGCCTAAAATACAAAAGCGTAACATGCCTTTTGTGAGTGTTTGATTATTTGTAGTAAAGGGTGCATCTGCAGCTAAAAAATACTTCTACTGTTACTGATTAATCAGTTACTAAATTAGTTCATGAATATCTCAATAATCGATTCATTACAATTAATCAGATTAATCGTTTCAGCCCTACTTTATATAATTTATTCATTACATCCGACTTTTACTAAAAATCAATACTGATAATCACCGAACTTTATATGTTTTGTGTTGAATATATAATTTATTGGAATTTTTAAGTTTTACTGATTCATCTGCAGTGTTTTTAGAATTGACTAATTTACATAATTATTGCATTCTGCTGAAACAGAACTGTTGATATTTCAACTGATTGACCAGAAAAGTAAAAAGTTTTCAATTTTCTAATCTGGTGGGAAGCAGAAACTGCTCAATCGTGACTAGAAATTGCTAAGCTAATGCGTTAATGTCAACGGTACTGCAAATTTATATCAATGTTCCCTTTTTAAGCACTGAATTAGCGTTAGCTACATGTTTAATTGGAGTATCAGTGAAACCCCAAATGTAATTATCTGCTGAGAAGATGCTACTATTGCTTCTGCTACCAAAAGTAAAACTGTGTCATAGCTGTAAGCATTTAATCTAAATCATATTAAATTGTTTTTATCTTTAGGTTTAAAGATTAAATCAGCTAAAACAGTTTAATTTCTCAGTAGCCACTTGAGGCCACCTTCGCATCACAGTTTAAAAACCGTGTGGAGCCGTTCCATGACAAAAGTTATTAATCAAGGGACTATTTCTCTTTTATAAACAAGTAATTTCACTAAACCACAGAGGAAAAATAATAGACTGGCCTACATACAACATCCATAAGCAGCCTTTCTTTTTAGCCTACTATAACTTACTACACTATGACTTTCACAATTATTGGCTTTTCTGATATAAAAGACATCATGAAGAAGACTTTTTGGTGTTTTAACCTTCAGTTCTTGTAGAATCTCTAAATGAGGGTCCAATGTGTGGTCCAGGGACCGTTTCCGGTCCTTAAAATGATTTTGTGTGGCCCTTAATGACGGCTAGTATGGTGTGAAATGGGCTTGCCAGAATCAACACTTAAAGACGACTTTTTAAAAAATGCTGGCATTGAGATTTTCTTTGGCAAATAGTAATACATTTTTGTTAATTACAGTTTTTGCTTCAGATTCTGTAGACTATTGATATAGAGTAAGTAAGTACATTTTGTCTCTCTTTAAGAGAAAACCTGGTGGAAAAGTTGAATTTGTAGACGTCTTTATAATCTATTTCGGACATATTTTTCAAACTGTTTAGTTTTCTCTATCCTCTGTTATGTTTGATTTCGTCTGTTTGAGGGTCAGTTCCTTCTGTCGATGACAAAAAACTGAGTTTCAGACATGAATTCAGTGTTCATATGACGTCCATTGCTTTGCTAGCACTAGCATTGTGCCTTCTAGTGCTCTGTGCTAACTGTTAGCATCAGGAGGACATAACATACTCCTATTACATTAATAGTTTGGTTTTGTCTTCATGAACATTTGATCCAAAAGAATTCAGTGACGTTCTTGGCGCTAGCACTAGCTAATCTGCTAACTACTTGAAAAGTCTGAGAATTTTGAATAACTTCACAGAACTCTCAGAGAACCGCACAGCATTCTGGGGGATGTAGGCAGAGGAAAGTCTTCAACTTCTCACAACCAGCTAAACGAGGTTGATGGCATCAACTAACTCACCCACTCTCTCTTTGGTTACCTAGCAACTCCCTCACTCTTTAGCTGCCTAGCAACAACCTGTTGAGTAATCGGCATAGCAGCAGTTTAAGGTTTCGCCACCAAGCCTCATAACTACTTAAGAATAAAAACAAATGGCGTGGAGTGATAACTGGATAAACGCCACCAGTTTTGCAGTATTTCAGATACTTAAAACAAACAAAAAAAAACCTAATCAATAATTATTAATAAGTTGATATTGTGATACATTTTGAGCCATATGGTCCAGCCTCAGTAATTAATCTGTCCAATATTTGACATTTGTTTAACTACCAACGCGAAGAAAATGGCCCAACAAGATGTTTCTTAAACTATTAGTTTCCTTCAAAGCAAAGTGAATTCATGGAAAATGCTATCAGAAGAAGACGACTGATGGGTTTCCACCGAAATTCAACAAAACGTTAACGATAGAGAAAAGTGTTTTCTAATGTTGAAACAGCCCCAAACAGACTGGTGACTGGTAGTGTTCCCATCACTGCACCTCCTCCTCTTCTCAGATGAGATTAATGTGATTGATCATACTCTTCATCATGCAGCACTCATTTCAGCATCACCATGGCTACCAGGGAGGCAGAGAGACAAAGTGCAGAAAACGGGTGCACTTGTGTCTCTGCGTGTGTCTGAGGCTGCAGGCTCTTGGGACAATGAAGAGAAGCTCTATTTTCTAATTGAATAGTGATTCAATCCACAAACTCAGCCAGTTGGAGCGTAAAGCAATTAGCTGACTGACGGTGACTGGTCTTACTGAGGGCTGGGAAGCCGTGCGCGCGCGTCCCCCAACACCCGACCAGCCACATCAGTCGCCATCAATCATCCAATTGCTCTCTCTAAGAAGACACAGTAAGTGCAAAGGCTTCCTGGTGTGTCAGTGTGATATTCCCCATGCTGCAAATAATTAAGAATATAAGCGTGCAGTCGTTAGGTCAGCTCGCAGCAGTGTGTGTTGGATTATAGCGCCTGGATTCACGCGGCCCCTTCGAGAGCCGAGCGCCGGGTGGCTGTCAGTCAGGCTGCCCTGAGCTCAAAGTAAGTGTGAAAAATATCCTCTGGCTTGCTGGGACTCAGAAAGTAAAAAAATAAAGCATGAAGAAGAAATAAAAGAAAGTCAATCAAAGATAGGTATTATTTCAATAATCAATCATGATTAATCAGAGGTTTTCAGCCCTACTGCTGCATGTTTTATTTCTTTTTACTCATCTGAATCAAATAATTTTATCATTTCAAAGTCAAAGAGCTTCTTTTAGAGCCTGTCACAAATATTTTACCATTTTAAATTTAAAACAAAATGTTTGGATCTAGAACATACAGTAGACAAATAGTTGAAGCTCCCAGATTCAACAGAGCATCTTCTTGGTCTTTCTTTAAATTATTCAGAAGAAAGTGAGTGTTTTATGGAAAAACTAAGGAAGCTTCAGGAAAAAGAAAAACGTACCTAATTACTTTTGATATAATAGTCTGGAGCGGTATAGGGAGTGACAAGAAAGATTTGCCTCAAACAATATAAAAGCCAAGTGTCCTGCATAAAAACCCATTAATTTTGCATATATCCTGAGGGGCGAAGCATATCCACACAGAGAGGCCACAGCGTGCAGAGGTCTGAGAGCACTAACTGGGGTTTCGCTCTCATCTTTGTAATGTCAGTTTATTTTTCTCAAAGGTACCGTGGGGGATAGGGGCTCGGAGGCAGACGGGAGCCCTTCAGCTGCTTGGTTGGGAAAAGAAGAGAAGAAGAAGAGCCACAGAGGCGATGAAGAGTTGACTGAAAGACAGGAGGATAAGAGACTGAAATGGAAAGCTGAAGGCAACAAGAGGAAACTGGAGGGCAGCAGAAAGGTCACTGATGTTACCGTCCACGTTTCCAGGTTTCAGCCAGTCGTCCTCATTGCTTGAGGTCAAGCTTCTTCACAATTGTGTCCAAGTCCTACTAAGCAAAATTCACATTTTGTATGTTTTTATTCTTCTATTTGAGTCTAAACTGCTTCTAAAAAGAACCTAAGCATTTAAAAAAAATCACCCAGATGTTTTTGAGCAACAAGTTAATGCTTTTTGGTGTCTGGAAAATGAGCCATTACAGAAAACCTACTGATTTTTAAGTCACAATTGACAGGCACTACACTGTTACCTAGCAACCCCAGCCGAGACCTGTTACCTGCCAACTGTAGTGGAGCTTCAGCACATTTGATCAGCTGGTTTTACCGCTGTATGTGCTGTACAATGGCTGCTGGAAAGACAAGAGTTTTATTGTTGACTTACCATCCAGAAACCACTTGCTGCATTTTTGTTGATTGTGTAGGAAGCTCCACTTCTGCTTTTCAAAGATTTACGGTTGTACAACTGTGCATTTGTCTGTGGCCATTTTCATGTGCGAGTGTAAACGTTCAGTTTGGGGGCGTGGCCAGCAGCAGCTCATTTGGAGTTAAAGTGACAGAGACCTAAAACAGTCCAAGATGGGCACAAAAAATGAAATGAGCATGTTTTGTGCAGACCTAAATTAACTTGCTCACATTTAAACCTGATGTGTCCTCAGCAGTAAAATGAAATAAAAAGAGTTAAATTCAGTTTAATTACATGAATATCGATGGGATCAGAAAGGTATCAGGAATCTGTTATTGTAAGTAAATGCAAAAGTCTTTTTATTTCAAGTGAAATTACAAGTGTTTAAAGATTTTTTTGGCAAAGAAAGATGAGAATAATTTAATCAGAGTCAGTTTTTATTCACTGAGAACCTGTAACAGTTTAATGTTGCTTTCCTGCTGCGGCTGTAATTTAATTTGCAATCTCTGCCAGTAGTGAAACAGAAACAAATTCCCTCATTTTATTTGTGTTAAGATATGAAGACTATAGCGTCACCAAATTAAAACACGCAGCACCGTCTAGTCAGCCTGAACAAACTGCCCCCAGGCTCAATGCTAATGTGAAAGCTGTGCATGTTTACAGCCTGTCCTTTAGTTTTTAGGCAAGCGAAATTAGCATAAACTGACATGCTTTATTGGGTATTTACTCCCATTGTTTGGGTTATTTATGAGTTTAATGCGTGCAGACTTTGCTTTTCCTGCCAAACATCTGAATAAAGTCTACTTTGTTGCTTTTAGCAGAGGCTTTCTAGCAAACAACGGGCTCTGTAGGAAAAACAATTCATAGAAAGTAAAGTAAAAGTTCAAATTAAACAGTTTCTCTACTGGTAAAAGTAGAGAAATTAGTCACTTTCAGATCAGTGTGAACTTAATACACTGTTTGCCTGCTAAAACATTTATTCTATGGTAAAAATCAAAATGACTTAGCGTTTCAAAGAAAGCCAATTAGCAGTTCATTTACAAAGATTACCATTCATTATCAGGTGCTACGCTGAACTTTGAACATCTTCCCTTGTTCTTCTCTTCACTTATTTTCACAGACTAGAGGAATGTGATTTTTCTGCAAATTGAAGCGACAAAATAAAAACAGAGAAAATAGCAACAAAAGACAAAAAATGCGACGTTAGAAAGTCATGAGGTAAAATAAACGGAGCAGGAATTTACCCTAATTCCACCTTAAATCCAAACAAGCAGTGCTGGTCTCGCTCTCCCTACTCAATGTTTACATATACATGTAAAAATGGAGGCAAACAGATGCGCAATTGTAAAACCATACATCTTTGAAAAGCAGAATTGGAGCCTCATGCACAACCAATAAGAGTACAGCAAGTGGTTTCTGGATGGTAAGTCAACAACAAAACACTTGTCTTTTCCAGCAGCCATTGTACAGCGCATACAGTGGGTAAAACCAGCTGACCAAATGTGCTGGAGCTCTGCTTGGGTTGCTAGGTAACGAGGCTGGGCTCCGCCTGGGTTGCTAGGTAACAGCACAGTGTCTTTAGAAAAAGCGGAGGCCCAAACGGACATATAAAAATGTCCAAAATGTGAACTTTGCTTGACAGGATCTCTTTAGTTCTGAGTCTTCAGACAGAGTTTATTTTATAAGTAAATTAGGGTCAACATGTCCAAGAAGAAAAAGACCCAATACATATTTTCAAGAGCGAAAATCTGTATTTTCGCTCTTGTAAAACGAAAACATTGAAAAGATTGTTCTTTTTCAGAACAATCTCTTTTTATTGTTCTGAAAACGAGATCAGAACAATAAAGATCCAGTTATCTTGTAAGATAAAGAAGGAACAGTAAGTTGAGATAAATCCTTGTTTTGGTTCCCTATCTGTGTTCCCTCAGAGCAGCTGTTCAGTTTCCTGCTGCTTCATATCTGTGATGCATGTTTGTAGTTTACAAGACAAATTTCCATGCAGGTACAATAAAACGTCTCGTTATCTCGACCTGCACTGACCTGGTTGTGTATCTAGTGAGTGAATGAGGCGCTGTCACAGGGAGCTGGCATTGTAAGAACAACGTTCCTCCTGCGAGGTTCAGGTTGGCAGATAGCGCTGAAATGTGTGACAAACCCGGCTGCTAAATCACAGGTTTATCTCCTGCTTCTGCATCTGTGCCCCTCAAAGCAACACTGCGCTGCTCAGCGGTCGGCTTTCAGGCGGCACAGCACTCAGAGGAGACGCGTTTGAGCCGGCAGTCAAAAAGTCACTCAGGTCCTGGTAGGTCGGCGTTTTCAAACCTGTTCCTCCAGTAATGAAACGTCAAATTTATTCACTTTATTCCCCTAAAAAGGTTTTGCTAAATATGCCAATGAACCATTATATTCTGGCATGAGCTACATTTAAAAACACAAAATTATTTGTAATGTTTTCTAAAGTGTAGCCATGTCTCTATTATCCCACAGTTATAAAGAATAAAGTTGCATTTTTCTTGATTTATACTGTCAAACATTTATACTTTGGTGTGTATTTATGTGTTAATCTTGTGTAATTTTCAAGCATAAAGATGCAAAAGCATCATATTAAAAAAATGTTAATCTTAGTATTTTATATGGTATTTTAGAATTTGAATACACAAGACAATTTTGCATTTTACACTAGAATAAAAGGAACAAACTGCCGTCGCTGTACATTTGTTTATTACTGCATTAATGAAAATAACCAACAAATATTGAATTCCAGTATATGATAAAACACACTCTGGTAAATTAATATTTTCATTCAATTCGGTAGTTTGACTAGTTTAAAAATAAATCTACACACTATGGTGCAAATGAAGCAAATCAAACAGAAGTCCCCTTCAAAGTAAAAGCAAATTAATTCAAAATAAAAGCATTTAATTCCCAGATGACAGTGGAAATATTGCATGGTTAACTTCATATTTTTCTACTGATCAACTTGGTCCAATCAAAGGATTCAAAGGTCCAGATGTGACTTGGGTGTCTGAATAACAGTGGCCAAAGAACAGAGCCCTGATGAACTCCTTTTATGGATGGTTTATACTTTATAAATTAATTTCACACAGACTGGTGATTTCCAGCCTTTATTTCTGACACCTATGGTGATTTTGTGCTTAAACATTTCCTTTGCTACTACTAATCTATTTAATATTAGAATATTACATCACACCATTAAAAAACACTTGATGAAAAATATGCTTGGAACCAGCTGAGAAAGCGTATTTTAATTAATTAAATATGACTGCACAATGGTTTAGGTATGACATTTTCATCAGTTTTATTTAAAAGCTTTTAAGCTTGAAATATATTTTAAAAAGTAACAAAAACTCCTTTATTTTGCCTTATGTTTAAATTTTCCAAGACAGAAATAAAAATCCTTCATGCAGTCATGCGTTACCGATATTTAGGGGAAAACTTTTAGATTTTAAATAAATGTAAACCATAAAGTTTTAACATGATTTCAACAACATCTCCCCTGTGACGTCGTTTCGTTGCACAACTTCGTCTCCGTTTCTGGTGTTTTGCTGTTGAACAACTCTTTGCTAGCATATTTATCAATGCAGCGCCTCACAGGGGAGATGTTGTTTATTTTTTGACAGATGGCCTAAATGTTCTCGGGTCCCAGTGAAAACTGAGATGAATCCAGCTTGTTTTCCTTCTCCCCCTCCTCTCCACACCTCTTTCTGTCACAGTTCATCTCTTTAAAGCGGCTGATGAGTGTGAGCAGCAGCGCTTGGAGCACAGAGATAATTGTCACTCCGCTTTCTGCAGCCACAGACTCAGAGTCTGTGTGCTAATGAACTGGGACTGAGCAGTCCTCCTTTCTACAGTTTTGTTTGCTATATTTAGCAAACGTCTCTGAAAGAAAATTCAGAATAGTGACAGAGAAACCAATAATACACGTAAAAACTAGTTAGCACAAATTTCTTTGAGCAGATTGTTGGGTTAAATTAACTTTTATCATAAGTTTAAGTTTTTAATACTTGCTCAAGTGGAAAGAAATGGCAAAAAGTTTGTTTTATGTAACATTATGAGCTGCTTTAGGGCCTCCTGTCACTTTAAATCCAAGTAAGCTGCTGCTCAACAATTTCACTTAAAAAGGGCTGCAAACAGATGCACAATCGTTGAAAAGCAGAAGTGGCGTCTCCTGCACCACCAACAAGAATTCAGCAAGTGGTTTCTGGATGGTAAGTGAACAACAAAACACTAGTATTTTCCAGCAGCCATTGTACAAAGCATATAGCAGTAAAACCAGCTGACCATACATACTGTACCTGGGTTGGTAGGTAATGGGTTGGGCTCAGCTGGGGTTGCTAGGTAACGGCACAGTGCAACTCAACAATCAGGAGGTTTTTGAAACAGCTCATTTTCCAGACACCAAAAAACATCAACTTCTTGCCAAAAAAAAATTACTGCAAGAAATAAAAATGGTGGATTCACAAAACTGGTTAACCAGAGGTCCATGTGCTTAACAGTTCTGCAGCAAATACTGCGACGCAATAGTTAAAAAAAATGTAATAAAACATTGAGAAAACTGTACAAATTGAAAAATATGGCCCAAACTGAATATAATTTTTTAAAATGTAACTTTTTTTGCACTACGAGAGACTCCAAGTACACAGTAAATTCTATCTAAGGGTTAAAACAGTAGATTGTTTCAAACTAACACTATATTTTCCATCTATGAAA
>NW_006800389.1:56779-91749 GCF_000485575.1 Poecilia formosa | reverse complement strand
TTACGGTTGTACAACTGTGCATTTGTCTGTGGCCATTTTCATGTGCGAGTGTAAACGTTCAGTTTGGGGGCGTGGCCAGCAGCAGCTCATTTGGAGTTAAAGTGACAGAGACCTAAAACAGTCCAAGATGGGCACAAAAAATGAAATGAGCATGTTTTGTGCAGACCTAAATTAACTTGCTCACATTTAAACCTGATGTGTCCTCAGCAGTAAAATGAAATAAAAAGAGTTAAATTCAGTTTAATTACATGAATATCGATGGGATCAGAAAGGTATCAGGAATCTGTTATTGTAAGTAAATGCAAAAGTCTTTTTATTTCAAGTGAAATTACAAGTGTTTAAAGATTTTTTTGGCAAAGAAAGATGAGAATAATTTAATCAGAGTCAGTTTTTATTCACTGAGAACCTGTAACAGTTTAATGTTGCTTTCCTGCTGCGGCTGTAATTTAATTTGCAATCTCTGCCAGTAGTGAAACAGAAACAAATTCCCTCATTTTATTTGTGTTAAGATATGAAGACCATAGCGTCACCAAATTAAAACACGCAGCACCGTCTAGTCAGCCTGAACAAACTGCCCCCAGGCTCAATGCTAATGTGAAAGCTGTGCATGTTTACAGCCTGTCCTTTAGTTTTTAGGCAAGCGAAATTAGCATAAACTGACATGCTTTATTGGGTATTTACTCCCATTGTTTGGGTTATTTATGAGTTTAATGCGTGCAGACTTTGCTTTTCCTGCCAAACATCTGAATAAAGTCTGCTTTGTTGCTTTTAGCAGAGGCTTTCTAGCAAACAACGGGCTCTGTAGGAAAAACAATTCATAGAAAGTAAAGTAAAAGTTCAAATTAAACAGTTTCTCTACTGGTAAAAGTAGAGAAATTAGTCACTTTCAGGTCAGTGTGAACTTAATACACTGTTTGCCTGCTAAAACATTTATTCTATGGTAAAAATCAAAATGACTTAGCGTTTCAAAGAAAGCCAATTAGCAGTTCATTTACAAAGATTACCATTCATTATCAGGTGCTACGCTGAACTTTGAACATCTTCCTTTGTCCTTCTCTTCACTTATTTTCACAGACTAGAGGAATGTGATTTTTCTGCAAATTGAAGCGACAAAATAAAAACAGAGAAAATAGCAACAAAAGACAAAAAATGCGACGTTAGAAAGTCATGAAGTAAGATAAACGGAGCAGGAATTTACCCTAATTCCACCTTAAATCCAAACAAGCAGTGCTGGTCTCGCTCCCCCTACTCAATGTTTACATTTACATGTAAAAATGGAGGCAAACAGATGCGCAATTGTAAAACCATACATCTTTGAAAAGCAGAATTGGAGCCTCATGCACAACCAATAAGAGTACAGCAAGTGGTTTCTGGATGGTAAGTCAACAACAAAACACTTGTCTTTTCCAGCAGCCATTGTACAGCGCATACAGTGGGTAAAACCAGCTGACCAAATGTGCTGGAGCTCTGCTTGGGTTGCTAGGTAACGAGGCTGGGCTCCGCCTGGGTTGCTAGGTAACAGCACAGTGTCTTTAGAAAAAGCGGAGGCCCAAACGGACATATAAAAATGTCCAAAATGTGAACTTTGCTTGACAGGATCTCTTTAGTTCTGAGTCTTCAGACAGAGTTTATTTTATAAGTAAATTAGGGTCAACATGTCCAAGAAGAAAAAGACCCAATACATATTTTCAAGAGCGAAAATCTGTATTTTCGCTCTTGTAAAACGAAAACATTGAAAAGATTGTTCTTTTTCAGAACAATCTCTTTTTATTGTTCTGAAAACGAGATCAGAACAATAAAGATCCAGTTATCTTGTAGGATAAAGAAGGAACAGTAAGTTGAGATAAATCCTTGTTTTGGTTCCCTATCTGTGTTCCCTCAGAGCAGCTGTTCAGTTTCCTGCTGCTTCATATCTGTGATGCATGTTTGTAGTTTACAAGACAAATTTCCATGCAGGTACAATAAAACGTCTCGTTATCTCGACCTGCACTGACCTGGTTGTGTATCTAGTGAGTGAATGAGGCGCTGTCACAGGGAGCTGGCATTGTAAGAACAACGTTCCTCCTGCGAGGTTCAGGTTGGCAGATAGCGCTGAAATGTGTGACAAACCCGGCTGCTAAATCACAGGTTTATGCATCTGTGCCCCTCAAAGCAACACTGCGCTGCTCAGCGGTCGGCTTTCAGGCGGCACAGCACTCAGAGGAGACGCGTTTGAGCCGGCAGTCAAAAAGTCACTCAGGTCCTGGTAGGTCGGCGTTTTCAAACCTGTTCCTCCAGTAATGAAACGTCAAATTTATTCACTTTATTCCCCTAAAAAGGTTTTGCTAAATATGCCAATGAACCATTATATTCTGGCATGAGCTACATTTAAAAACACAAAATTATTTGTAATGTTTTCTAAAGTGTAGCCATGTCTCTATTATCCCACAGTTATAAAGAATAAAGTTGCATTTTTCTTGATTTATACTGTCAAACATTTATACTTTGGTGTGTATTTATGTGTTAATCTTGTGTAATTTTCAAGCATAAAGATGCAAAAGCATCATATTAAAAAAATGTTAATCTTAGTATTTTATATGGTATTTTAGAATTTGAATACACAAGACAATTTTGCATTTTACACTAGAATAAAAGGAACAAACTGCCGTCGCTGTACATTTGTTTATTACTGCATTAATGAAAATAACCAACAAATATTGAATTCCAGTATATGATAAAACACACTCTGGTAAATTAATATTTTCATTCAATTCGGTAGTTTGACTAGTTTAAAAATAAATCTACACACTATGGCGCAAATGAAGCAAATCAAACAGAAGTCCCCTTCAAAGTAAAAGCAAATTAATTCAAAATAAAAGCATTTAATTCCCAGATGACAGTGGAAATATTGCATGGTTAACTTCATATTTTTCTACTGATCAACTTGGTCCAATCAAAGGATTCAAAGGTCCAGATGTGACTTGGGTGTCTGAATAACAGTGGCCAAAGAACAGAGCCCTGATGAACTCCTTTTATGGATGGTTTATACTTTATAAATTAATTTCACACAGACTGGTGATTTCCAGCCTTTATTTCTGACACCTATGGTGATTTTGTGCTTAAACATTTCCTTTGCTACTACTAATCTATTTAATATTAGAATATTACATCACACCATTAAAAAACACTTGATGAAAAATATGCTTGGAACCAGCTGAGAAAGCGTATTTTAATTAATTAAATATGACTGCACAATGGTTTAGGTATGACATTTTCATCAGTTTTATTTAAAAGCTTTTAAGCTTGAAATATATTTTAAAAAGTAACAAAAACTCCTTTATTTTGCCTTATGTTTAAATTTTCCAAGACAGAAATAAAAATCCTTCATGCAGTCGTGCATTACCGATATTTAGAGGAAAACTTTTAGATTTTAAATAAATGTAAACCATAAAGTTTTAACATGATTTCAACAACATCTCCCCTGTGACGTCGTTTCGTTGCACAACTTCGTCTCCGTTTCCGGTGTTTTGCTGTTGAACAACTCTTTGCTAGCATATTTATCAATGCAGCGCCTCACAGGGGAGATGTTTATTTTTTGACAGATGGCCTAAATGTTCTCGGGTCCCAGTGAAAACTGAGATGAATCCAGCTTGTTTTCCTTCTCCCCCTCCTCTCCACACCTCTTTCTGTCACAGTTCATCTCTTTAAAGCGGCTGATGAGTGTGAGCAGCAGCGCTTGGAGCACAGAGATAATTGTCACTCCGCTTTCTGCAGCCACAGACTCAGAGTCTGTGTGCTAATGAACTGGGACTGAGCAGTCCTCCTTTCTACAGTTTTGTTTGCTATATTTAGCAAACGTCTCTGAAAGAAAATTCAGAATAGTGACAGAGAAACCAATAATACACGTAAAAACTAGTTAGCACAAATTTCTTTGAGCAGATTGTTGGGTTAAATTAACTTTTATCATAAGTTTAAGTTTTTAATACTTGCTCAAGTGGAAAGAAATGGCAAAAAGTTTGTTTTATGTAACATTATGAGCTGCTTTAGGGCCTCCTGTCACTTTAAATCCAAGTAAGCTGCTGCTCAACAATTTCACTTAAAAAGGGCTGCAAACAGATGCACAATCTTTGAAAAGCAGAAGTGGCGCCTCCTGCACCACCAACAAGAATTCAGCAAGTGGTTTCTGGATGGTAAGTGAACAACAAAACACTAGTATTTTCCAGCAGCCATTGTACAAAGCATATAGCAGTAAAACCAGCTGACCATACATACTGTACCTGGGTTGGTAGGTAATGGGTTGGGCTCAGCTGGGGTTGCTAGGTAACGGCACAGTGCAACTCAACAATCAGGAGGTTTTTGAAACAGCTAATTTTCCAGACACCAAAAAACATCATCTTCTTGCCAAAAAAAAAAAACTGCTGCGAGAAATAAAAATGGTGGATTCACAAAACTGGTTAACCAGAGGTCCATGTGCTTAATAGTTCTGCAGCAAATACTGCAACGCAATAGTTTAAAAAAATGTAATAAAACATCGAGAAAACTGAACAAATTGAAAAATATGACCCAAACTGAATATAAATTTAAAAAGTGTTACTTCTTTTGGACTACCAGAGACTCCAAGTACACAGTAAATTCTATTTAAGGGTTAAAACAGTAGATTGTTTCAAACTAACACTATATTTTCCATCTATGAAAAATTTTTTTTAACATCACATCTACTTCGTCACCATGAAGAAAGACAGAAACCTTCACCAACTTTCTCCTTGCACAAACACCCTCAAAGTTACAAGCTAAAAACTAATGAGGTGGTGCCATTCTCTGGTCCTCTATTAAAGAAAGGTCCAAATTAATTACGTTAATTTGGTGAAGGACACTTTAAGTTCTTATCTAAATGAGCAGGGACACATAAAATGCCTCCAGCAAAGTAAACAGTCAAGATCAAGCTGAGGGAGATTTGATTGAAAACATGTAGGAGTCCAAACAAAACGCCTGCATATCTTAATGGATGAACCACTAAGTATAAAAACAGAACTTAAATGAAAAAACGGTAAATAGCTGCATTTTAAATAATAAATAATTGGCATAGTCTGGCCAATATTACATAAAATTTTTTCCTGCAAAAGAAAACAACTGAAAGAAAGAAAATCATTTGGAATTGAACAGTAAACCCTCTGAGAAGCAGAAATGTCAGTCTGGATGTGTGGATTACTGCATATACATGTGAGATCTTGTTATGTCGTTGTGTTGCTGGCTATTAGGGCTGCGGGCTGAATTCAACAGACTGCATCTGCATCCGGACCCATTGATTGATCTGAAGTTCGCCAAGAAAAGCAAAGCGGGCTGAGAAAGAGATTTCCTACGACATAAAATCTGTGCTGCTTGAAAAACAGAGGAGGCTCCAAAAGTGACACTAACCAAATGAAAATGGAAGAACTTGAACCAAAAACGGACAAATTCAATTCACTGAAACATTTAGGGTCTTAAAAATGACAGGCTGGGTTTCTATTTGGGTTAATCATTAATTTCATTTTATATAACCCATAAAAAATGCTTTTAAAAGTAACCAACCATGTGCAAAGAGACGTCTTACACAGCTGCTTCAACTCTGTTTCAGCAAAGTCATCTGATATGTGTGAATGTGCAACTTTAACAGGCCACCTGAGAGCAATCCTTGCAAGAATAATCTTTTATTTCAGGCTCCATCATGATTTTTTTTTCTTTGTTCTCGTCCATTGTGTCTCTCCTCACTACTGAAGACATGGTGTAGATGAGGCCCTGTTCAGTAATTACAGAAGATAAGATGCAGGCCCGCTAAGAGCGGGATGAGACTCGCAGACAAAAGCTTCTGCAGCGGTCAGCAGGAATACAAAGCAGAATGAGGCTGGATCAAAGCAAAGCTGGAGGAAGAGAAAGACAACAAGGAGCAACCATAATGATAAATGGCTGCTAATGTCGAGGGGAAGTAACACGGGATTATTCAATAAAAAACAGAAAGATTTAGCCATCTTTGCTCTATAAAGTGACCTTCAAAATCCTTCGTACTGAGAAAATAGCGGATGCTTTTCCTTTCCTTTTCATTACAGGATAAAGTTGGAATATTGACAAGCTAAAATATTATTTCAAGAATGAAGTTGGTATGTTTAAATTATGAAATCAAAATCCTCAGAAAAAGGTGGAAATTAAGTTTTAGGGACAGTAGCTGCAAATTGTGCAAATGAAATTACAAATGGAAACACTGGTTGGGCATCACGAGTCAGCCGGATGTTACGACTGACGGAAAAGACGACGACAGGAAGTGGTAGGAGAACCACGGCAGGCCATGGATTTAAAGGTTCATCTCATGAACAAACTTATTCATGTGTGATTTTAACTCCATTTCTTTTTGAATGGAAAAACAGCAATTGTGAAATTGTGTTTTTTCGACTTTGGCCGAATATCAACAAAGTTTTGTAACATTTGTAATGGAAACGCAGCTATTGACGAAATGTTTTGGAAAAGTTCCGCTGTTGCCTAGCAACCTGGCCTAGCCCTGTTGCCTAGCAACCTGGCCTAGCCCTGTTACCTCCAGCACGTTTGGTCAGCTAGTTTTACAACTAGATGTTCTGTACAATGGCTGCTGGAAAGGACAAGTGTTCTGTTGTTTAACCATCCAAAAACCACTTGCTGTATTCTTCTTGGTTGTGCAGGAGGGTCCACTTCTGCTTTTCAAAGATGTATGGTGGAATAATTTTGCATACTTTTGCAGTCGTTTTCACGTGCGAGTGCGAACATTGAGTTGGGGGCGTGGCCAGCAGCAGTTTATTTGGATTTAAAGTGACAGAGCCCTAAAACAGGTCATAACAGGTCAAATTTAGCAGATTATAATCTCGTTGTCTCAGGATGATTTTGTGGATTAAATGTAGTGAACATGTTCTGTGTCGCCCATAAACTTATCTGAACCTTAGAACCTTGTACTTAGATTTTCACAAACGTTAATATTTAATCCTTTTCTGCAGAAAAAGAAATGCAGATTAAATTGAACTAATTTTGAGTTTTATATAGTTGTGCTTGATAACTGAGAGTGTAGACATATTTCCTGTGAGTGCGCTTGGTTTTGCAGAGAAACAGGCTGTTTACTTCATCACTGAAAAGAGTGCAATGTTTATCAGTGATATCAACTCATTCATTTGCCATCTGACAATTAGATTTTCTTTCATTTCCTGACATCGGCTGGTGTTTCCTGGAACAATCCTTCGACCAAACGCTCTAAAGGTTGGGCACTCAGTCTGACATTATCGATTAGCTCAAACAGATCTTTTAAGAACTCAGGTTTTGTCCTGCCTTCCCTAGTCATTTCCTACTCGACTGTTTCTGTTCTTACACTCTTCTCTGTCATTACCTCACTCGTTCCTCCCTGTCCTATTCTCCTCTCCACTCTCATGAACTGAAGTGACAAAAAGTAGCACTTTGTGTCTAATATTTCTATATGGCGACAATCAGAATCATCTCGAAGGAACGGACTGTGGCTAATGATTCTCAGAAGTACAGCTCAGCTCCTCCGGCCAAATCATACATGAAAAGAAACCGGAGGAGAAACTAACTCACTTTACAGGAACTGATCTGCTAACGGTTCATCTTAACCTTTCACTGCACTGGATGTGCTGGGAAGTTGTATGTTATGGGATGACTGGATGTCCAGCAGTTCTGGTTAAACTGGGGGCTAAAATTGGAACATTTGTTATATTTTAAGTTGGAGCCGTTCTCTTTCACACTGAACTGTGTTAAACCTGTTTCTCTGCTCACCTGTGGGGGCGCTAGACCAAGAACCACTGAAGAAAATGACACAAAAACCTCTGAAGAAGACAATGAGCACAACTTCCTTCTTGGTAAATGTAAACAAAAATGGAGGTGTCAGATTTTAGCGGTTGTAGGATTTCTCCTTTGTTTCTCCTGCTAGCTCTAGACTCTTGCATTTGTTTTGGTTGTATTTACCCAGAATGCCCTGCGTTGTAGTCCACTTCCTGCTTTTGAGCGGTCTCCAGTCCGCTTGGCATTCACACATGCATTCAAACCGAACCAGAGTTCACTTCAACCAAACTAAAACTATTAAAGCAGATGGTCAGTTCTCATTACATCTTCATTTTAAGCTTCATCATGTCTTAAATGACTCAGTTTCTACACCAATATGTTTTGGATAGTGTGTGTTTCTTTGCATCTGGTGTAAAACTAACAGCATTTGTTAATTGGGGATCGTCTGGACCTGCTCTGCTGATTCGGGATCTGAGTGACTTGACAAGTAAATGTCAAACTGATCCTGTTTTTGACATTTAGATCAAGCACAGTTCGGTTGTACAAGAGAACAGTGCAAGCCAACAAATCTACATTTGTATGATTTGGAGTGGCCTAGTCAAAGTTTCAATATTAATCCAATAACCCTAGTCAGACCATTTATGCTCTAAAACCACTTAAAGAAGCTGAATTTTAGAAAAGAAAAACACAAATATTTTCCATTGCAGCAACAATTTGACCTTTTAATCAAAAAACAATTTATTGATTGTTTAGAACAATATAATCTTCAAATTTACTTTTTATTTTGAAAATTTCTAAAGTTTTATAACATGGTATTTTAGTTAAACCATTCATGACAAAATTCAGAAACAAATTATTTGCAGAAAAGTTTATAAAACCCCAATTTGTTGTATTTTAATAGTTTATCATATTATAGCTTAATACTATAAACTGACAAATTGGATTATTTTAAAACACATGAAGGTAAACCAGTTCACACAGTCCCCTGGTTACTTCTGTAATAGTTTAAAGATATGTAAGATAGCTGATACTTGTTTTTAATAAAGTATTGTCATAATTTGTTAATTTATTTTGATTCCAGCCGCCCAGGCAGGAGAGTCAAGAAGCTCCTGTTTAGAAATAAAGGTGTACTTGCAGGCCTGTCTAGTTAAAGGAGGACAGAACCAAATGCTGAAAATACACTTGACATCAGGCAAAGTGCCTCCCATTAAACCGATGCATGGCTTTTAGGAAGAAGGCAGAGCTGCAAAGACACCTCTGTTTTAAACACTACCCTGTTGTAATGGACTTCCTGACACATGCATTACACCAACAGAGTTTGCATTATGCATTACTGGAGACCATCTGCACAGCTTTCAGGTCTGATGCATGGCAAGAAGCTTCTTGTTATGCTGCAGCAGAAAATACCTGCTGTACTCCAACGGGTGTGGAGGAGCGTGCTGCATGGCCAAATACTTCATTCAGTTTAATATGGACTCAATGTGGCTCATGTCTGTGACAGGACTGCAAGAAAAAGAGTAAAACTGGGTAATTATATTCAAAAATAAAGATATTAGATTTGAGGAGGCGGAAAACTTGCAGGAATTCCAGGATTATTTTGGTGGAGGTCGTTTCTCAGAACCGTAAACTTTCTTAAAGTAAAAGGTAAAAGGTTATCACTGAGTGTGCTTTCATTAGACTCAGACTGTTTAGTGGCCACTACTGCAACATTTATTATATTTTCAGCTGACGTGGTTCACTTTCACACGATCCAAACTAATTAAAAACCTGTTCCCCTCCTGGCCTGTGGGGGCGCTGTGAATGCAGCCTCAGTCGGTTTCCGATCCAAGTAATTGGCGTCTCTTTTACGAACAGGTATCAGTTTTAAACTCTTCCAGAACTTTTCCCTCTGCAGGCTTGTTTGTGTATCTTTAGTTTAATATCCATTTTATTGTTAATTATTGTTAATCAAGAAAAACCATGAGGTAAAAAACTGTTTAAAAAAAAGAGCAGAAAAATTTATTTTAAGACTTTTTCTTCAAATTTGTGACTTAAGTTTGCTTTTTAGTTTTTAAACTTAATGTGTAATGTTTAATTTCTAAGCTGTTTCTGCACTTTAGTTTTATTAATACTTTTAATTTGAGACAAACTGATGTTTGACTTGTATTTTAAAAAATAAAATGTTTTCTTATTAAAAAAGGAATTGAACCATTTCTTCACCAGCATTTTCTCTTTCATAGCTGAAATAGCTACAACAGAAGGGTGAAATTTGTTTTTAAATTAATCAGAATAATCAATCACTTACAGCAACTGTAGCCACAAATAGACTTTTAAGTATAAAAGTAAAACTAGCTGCAAAAACGGAAAACATTTTCTAACAGAAGTGAGTTTATTCCTGACTAAACAGGAGGCTCATCTATTTTGACAGATGTTAAAAAAATGAAGTTTCTGGGCCAGAACGTCCTGCAGACCGGCGGATGTCGGGTCGCCCTGACACAGAACCAGACTCTGAAATATTACCTCAGAGAGGCAGAAACAGGGTGAGGGGGGCAGTTATGCTTTTATGGCATGTGTGAAAATCTTGGCTTGTGGTGCAAACTGTGCCATCAATCAAACTTTTTCCACATTTTATGTTTCAGCATTACTCCAAAGGCTATTAAACTCACAAATACCCCACTTGTTTTATCCTGTCTCCATTTATTCAGGAAGTGCTGATCTCCATACAGTCATGATTAGCAGAGAGGTCTGCTGAAAATCAGACGTTTTTATCCCATGGAGAAATAAAGCAGCAGAAAAACACTGCACTCTACAGTAAATGAGAAGTCTGGTCATTCCAGTTAAAGCAATAAAAAAGGGAAAATGGAGCCAGACTGTCTCTGCACGAATTACCACAGATGGAGCGGATGGGGAAATACACTCAGGCTATCAGCCTGAATGTCTGTGCTTCAGTTCTGCACACAGCATTCATGGTTTCCGTGTATTTTTAATTCACTTACAAGCATATTAGATGCTTTAATTTCTATTTCTTACTCGTTTGTTATGTTATAAAGCTTTAGGGTACTTACAATATTTTATTTCTAACAATAAACTCCCAGGACAGTTTTTGTTAAACCTGTAATGAAGCTGAATTACATCCTTAACCTTTTGAATAAATAGATCTTAAACTGTCTGAGCTTCAAATGCAGAGCAAAAACTACAGAAAGAAAACTTAATTACCTTTAACTCACCATAAAATCTGTTTTTCATTTAGAAATGAAACTCGCAATAAAACTGAGATAATGAGAATTATGTCGTAATATTTTGATTTTATTCTCCTTTGACTTTATTCCTGTAACTTTATTTTCCGAACACGTCGTCACAAACCTGGCAGTTCTACAATATAACATTCTTATTGTAATTTTATTATGATATAATGAAATGCTGCTTAAACACGAAAAGTTTAGTTTTTACTGAATTGAAATCATTTTGTAATTAATTTATTGAGTTCATTTGGATGATCAGTTTCCTGGGTAACGCCTCCTGATCTCACATCAATGTTTACGTTTCGACAGGAGGATCCTGGGCTGATAGGAACTACTGGCCAATTTATTAGACATATTTATCCTTTCTCTGCATAAATAATTCAGATTTCTGAGAACAAACCATTAAATCTAGAGAAATAAGCACTATACATCTTAGTAGATCCATTAGGATTTAGAAAACAGCCTCTGCCAGGAAACACTGACCAAGCTGCAGGCTGCAGGTTTGCATGCAGCAGTGCACATATGCACACAATTAATCTCCGTTTAATTAAAGGCTCTGAATGACTTCAAGCAGGAAGAATGAAAATCTGAAACATTTAGACTTCATCGGGTGTCAGAGCAGCTCAACCGGCTGTGGAATAAAATGAGTCCAGCGCTTCATAAGCTTCAAGTCCAGTCAGAGTCCAGGGACAACAGAACCGAGATTATTCTCTTTTAACATCAAACTTTCATCCAAAACACAAAACTTGAACTTTGTAACAAAACTGTGCAGTTTGAATATCAAGCACTTTCCAAACCTTTCAAGGATTTCAAGCACCCAGAAAGCTGAGTTTGAGCTCTGCTCCTGAATGCCGCCTCCACCACTTTGTTTCAGCTGCAGTCGTAACCTTTAACTGCTGATAATGAAAACTGCAGGCTGACAGATGATAATCTGGTAATTGGATTAAAAGTGATTCCTTCTGCAGCTGTGGAAGCGACTTGTTTACTAAGATGAGTCCGATATCTGGGAAAAACCTGGAAATTTACACCAATAAACGGCGTTTTATCACCGAGGCTCAGTAACAAAGATTTACCCGAATCTGTATCTGAAATATGTCGACATCTGCTGTTTCTATGCATGATCAATTTCTACAGTAAAAATTTAACTGTCAGGAAATGACTAAAGGAAGTCGATACAGGGAGCAACAGGAGATTCCTGGAAGTCGGAAAACTAAATCCCTTCAAGATGATATTTGTTTATATTGGCAGCTTTTTAACTGTTAAATGAAAAGTTTAGAAAAACAGAAAATTAAATGATTATTTACAGTAAAAACTTAAAACCAGAAACAGGTTAAAGCTTTAATTAAAGTTAATTATTTGTCTTTATTACCTTCTTTCATTAAGGCTGAAACGATTAATCAAATTACTTGTGATAATCAATTACTGAAATAATCATAAACTAATTTAGAAAACGATTATAAACTGAAGTATAGAAACAAAAGTTAGTTGCTGAAAGAAGTAATTCAGACAAAACTGGAAACAAAATAAACATTTTGTAAATGAGAAACATTTTATTACTATATTTGTTTTACACAGAACGACCCAGGTGGCATTTTTAGCTTCATCTAGTTTAAATAATAATAATAATAAAATTATACGAAGCATCTTTTTCGATCCAACTGTTAATTTAATGCTGTTACTGCATTTTAGGCAATAAAATTTTCATTTTCTCTTTCAAGAAATTACATTTTTTGCCTATTTGCATCTTTTTATGTATTTCTATAAATGTATAAAATACGTTTAAGTGGTTAAATGAAAAATCTGCAGAACATTTAAATTTTTATCTGATTAATTGATTGATTACTAAATCAATTGTTAGGAGCTCTTTATTTGATGTAAACACAAATTATTATATTATAAAAGGTTGTCAAAATCAGTCCTTTAATACTAAAAAAGTAATTATTGATAGGATTAAAGCTGCATCAAAATGGATCAACACATTTATTCCAGCAGCAGCTCTGCAATTACAGAGACTCACAATTTATTTTATGTCATGATAATTGAGATGAAAAAGTTAAATTATGCACTTAAAAGAAATGAAGGAAGTTAAAACTGATGCATGTCCAGCAGAGCATAGATATTTAAAACAGAATGTGAGTATGAACCAGATCTTTGGTTTGAACATGAACAAGTTCTCCATCTAATACTTTTGTCACATTTAGAAACAAACTTGTTTCATCAAACTAAAGAACCGTCTTTAAGAAATTCACTTCTCAAAACCAATAAACAAGATGAAAGTGAAAAATCAAACATGATTGACTTTGACTCCTGAAACCCTTCAGCATTTGTATAAAATCAATAAATAAAACCATCTTCAATAATGCAACAGAGAGAAAAACCCAGGCAGCGTCAGAGGAAAGAAGTGGTGAACACAGAAAGTGGGATGTGTGACTCTGACATCTCTGGAGAAAAGTCATTTATTGGGCCCATTGAAGCGTCTCTTCACGGCGTTACTTCAGTTTTAAGTGACTTGTAGGTGGTTACATGTGAAGCCTCCTTCCTACATCCACCGTTTAAAACGTTCAAACCAACGTACAGAAGATCGGAAGCAAAACTATTACTTTAGTTATCAACTATACTGACGATTAATCGATTAATTGGGTTAAAAAACTGGAACATTCTGCAACGTACATATCCTAAAAGATTCAAATAAATAACCACATTTCTTTTTGAGTAGAAAAATACACATTTTATATCTGACAACATAACAACAACATTCCTATAGTCAGGAATTGATCATTTTTAGCACAGAATGCATGTGCAGTTTAAAATAAAACACTTCCTTTTATCAATACAGTGGACCGTTAATTACTTTTTGGACTAACTTATTGGTATTAGTTACCAAAACATGTTTAATAGCAGATTTTCTTTACGGTAATTTGAACCAGGCGAAGCTAAAACGGCCACTTCAGGAATTCTGCATGTAACGTATGTTTTGTTTGTGTTTTTTTTATCTTAAATGCAAAATGTATATAAGTTTTGCTCGGAGAACGATTAATCATTTCAGCCCTGGAATCTAGTTTAACTTTTTTCAGTGCTCCTTTTCCCAAATGATCTCTGATATTCCTGGTAATAATAGTTCATTATTTAAATAATCGATTAATCATGATTAATCCAATTAATCGCTTCAGCTCTCATTTCCAGTTGTGCCACAACTTTAATTTTCTGTTATTTATTCAAGCCTAACCGATTCAACCTTCAGCTCAGTGTTGCGTTTAAAACCCGTCGGTTTTCAAACTGGACCGACATGATCCAGAAAAAACAGGAGGGGATTTTTCGGAGGGAGATGAACTCGACTTTGGCTTCTACGCTGCCGACTCTTCTGTTTTCATTTACATCCAGTTCTTCCATCTGAATATTCCTTCAGATGAAGGCACGGCTTTTACTTTCCACATCCCACACACCGATCCGTCCTCCTGAGAATTCAACGGTAAAATGCAGCCGTTAACATTCATGAATGCAGATTGGTGCTTGACTTTATCGCCGTTTTTGTGGCACAAAAATCAGCTGAAGCCGTCCTTAAAGCTGAGGAGAGTGTTCATGAAAAACCTGAAGCCGCACTCGTGTGCTTTAAAGACGCTTTCCTTTGAGCTGCTTTACTTGGAGACAACACATGCATGCAAAGATGAAACTAGTGCTGCATGCTGAGGATCCAGAAAGAGAGATTTGAGTCTGCAAAGCTAAGTTATAACTCACTATGTGAGAAAACTTGATCACAATGCATTTCATATTTACGTGCATGTTTATTCTACTACTGGTAGGACTGGGTGATAAATGGATTTGATCCGTTCATTTTGGTTTTTGAGGATTTAATCTTTGGAAAATCTAGATTTTTTTCACCAACGTACTCCTCGGGTTTCTACGGCGTCCTCTAAGGGACATGCAGGACATTTTTTTCTTTCTCTCACAATAACGTACTGACCAGTTCATGCAGCAGAACTGAAGACTGAAAACCCTTTTGCTATAATCTGAGGTTTTCGTAAGGTTAACGTCTCGTTTATCAGATATCTGAAACAGCTTTCCATCTCTTTCCATCTTTTCTCAGATATAAACAGAAACTTTCCGTAAGAAGCAAAGAAAGAAAAGATACATTCAAACTATTTGGACTTTTCCAGAGTTATTTTCACGGGTAATAAAGTCATCAAACTCTTCTGATTGTGTCTTTTTTCTGTTGAATCGCTAATAAAGGGCCGTTTTCATCTCAACCTCACATAAACTCAGATAAACAGGCCGTGAATAAATCGATTAGTTTTTTTTTACCAAAGAGTTAAAAATGTCTAAACACGTTTTCACTGAGGCTCTTTAAACGTGTGCAATTTGACATTTGTGACAAAATAGACCAGGGTGTAGCTGCAGATTCAATGCAAGGTAATGAAAACCTTCCCCGTGTCCCCTAGGGGGCTCTGCACGTTCCAGAGTGATGTCAGAGAAAACGAAAGTATCATGAACACTTTTGCATCTGCAGCTGAAGATGCAACCTGAACCAAAACACCACCAACGTATACATGTGCAAATATCTACCCCCAGTAGTGATGTGCAGCCATCTGCCCACCAGCTGAACCGAAGTGCTTCTCAGCGCTCTGCGGCTAACACACTGCGATCGAATGCAGCTCAGGCCTGTGGCGCAAACTCAGCAGGAGGTTGATGGCTTTACAACAAAAGTAATTAAAGATGGAGGCAAACAGAAAGGAGTAAAGGACACACAGAGCCAACCTGGACAATTAATGGATGAAGCTTTAACCGCCCGGGTGGAGGGGTAAACAGCACCACGTTTATGCTAACCAGGAAGTTAAGAGTCATTCTTCCTCCAGAATGAGATGATGGTTAGTCTGGGCATTATAAGCCTGGAGGGCCACCAGGCTAACTGTTGTTTGCTTATATATTTTAGTTTTTATAGTTGGTGTATAGATTACAGTATAATGTCTTCCCACAATTACCTTTTAAACATCTTTTAACTCAAAAACCCGACCATCCATGCGAATATAATTTCATGTTGTCCTGTCAGATTAATGCCATCACTAAGTCGTGTCTGCAACTTGAGCAAATGTGTAGCATATGCATGCGTACATGGCATGTGGAGATTTTTAACTGGATTTTCTGGTCAAACTATGAATATTAAAGTGTTAAAACTCATATGAACATTCAGGGAAGTTATTTTGTATCGTATAATTGAAGTTAAATATTTTGTTTGGGGTGTTTTTGGCTCATAACTTGTGATAAAACCACAATTTTCATTTTTATGTTTCAGTGTTTACTTAAACTAGTCAAAATCAAATGAAGACTTCCTAGAAAATGTGTTTTTGCTCAAGTTGTTTTTGAGTAAACACATTATTTATGCAACGACGTCCCGTTTTACCCCTAAATTATTCATGGGTTGTGTGGTTTAACATACTAACACCCTTTTTTCTGAAAGTAGCTCTAGGAAATGGGCTGAAAATGAGTCCAAGTTCTCTAAACAAACATTCGTAAACCTTCTAAAGAAAACTTTAAAGAAAGAAAGAAAATTCTCTTTCCTCAGTGGAAAACTTTCAGTTGTTAGAGTTTAGTTCAGAAAAGTCCTTTAGCTTTTCTGAAACAGGAATATCTTCAGGTTTAAACAAACTTACAGAAACCACTGATACACAATAATACACTGTGTAGAACGATCAAGGTAAAAACCGAAAGGGAAATTTTATTTTTGAATAAGTATTAAACTGGTCTGCAGTTGGATGTTAGGCTGTTTTCCCACCTGACACTTTGGTTGGGGACACAAATTGCAACATTTGTTACTTTTTCAGCTGCTGATGTTTACTTTTACGCTGCACTGTAATAAATAAACCAAATTAATTAAAAAACCTGTTTCCCTCCTCGCCTGGAGTGGCGCTGCAACAGAAACAAAAACAAAAGGAAACAACAAAAAACCTCTGAAGAAGAGACTGAGCGCTACGTCCTTCTTCACAAAATGTAAACAAAAATGTCAGATTTTAGCAGTTGGAGGATTTCCCTCTTGTCTCTGGTAAAAAACCACAATCCATTTCTCCCAGTAACACTAATGCTAATGCTAACATTAGCATTAGCTAATGTTAGCATTTGTTTTAATTGTATTTACCCAGTATGCCCTGCACTTTAGTCCACTTCCTGCTTTTGGAGCGGTCTCCAGTCTGCTTGGCGTTCAAATATGCATTCAAATTGCGCCACAGTTGACTTCAACCGAACCGACACCAAGGTTTGTAGGCGGACCAGAATTCACTTTTCTGGTTCATGTCAGAGTTTGATTAGCATTCACACCTCCACAAACAAACTGAGAAACAAACTAAAGTGGACTAAACACACCTGGTGAGAACACGCCCTTAAAGATTGGAGTTAAAGTGACCAATTTCCAAGCTTTGGGAACTATGTTTGTAACAGATTTAATAAATATGTCAGCGGTTGTACCAACAAATACTTACTTCCATTGATACAATAGAGCATAAGCCAAAGTTTGGAATGGACAACTAACCTCAGAAAGAGAAGATTACTTTTACCAAACATTTAAAAACATTAAAAAATGTCTTCTTGATGCTTCAGCAGAAAATAAAACCATCTATTCGGTTTGCTTTGAAACAGTCTTCAGGCTCATTTCAGCAACAACTGCAGGGAGCAAGTAAAACTACTCTCTCATAAAAGCTTTGCATGTAAACTGCCCCTGGGTGTCGATATTGATCCTCTAAAATGAGCCATGTTGCAATAACTCTGCTGTTTCTTCTTTTCTCCCTCACATAATAAACGATCCCGCATCAAGCACACAGAACCGGGACAAAACTAAATGTAATTTACCAGCTGCTTCCTAATGGGGCTGCATCTTTCAATATAAACGTTAATAATCCATGATTACCTCTGCGCCGCGGCACTGGGAGCTGAGGATTTCTTTCATGTGTTTATGGAAGTGTTTCCCTCTCTGCCTCGCTCTCCCATTGGCTCCTCCTTTTGGGAAAAACAATACAGACATCAGCTAAGAAGCGTTTCCCTTGTTGTTTCCATCGGCGTGCTGGGAGACGACTGCAGAAGAACTTCAGCGCCTCGTTAACCTTCAGCTCTTTCTGTGGTAATTAGTCACATGAACTCCTAATGAAGCCATGCAAGCAGACATGAAGGACGCCACCGAATGATCAGAAATCAAAGAGAAACAAATTCAGCTGCTGGCGAAGTGAAGCAGGTTTGACAGTGACACCATTTGGTTTGTTCCAGAAGTAAGAACTTGTGATTAAATTTAGGAAATTACAAAGAAGACACTGGTACATAAACTATGTACTCTCCCTTCAGATCAGGACTAAAATTAATTTTTTTCATTAGACAATTTAATTTTACATAATTGCTGCTGTAGAAGACAGTTCGTTAAACACTTTATAACAAGGGGGAAAAAAATCAGAAAAGCAGATGAAGAACAACTCAAAGCCACTCAAATTTGTTCCCTTAATCTCCGTCGGCTTGACGCTACAGGCCCAACCGTTGCCATGGAAACTGGCTGACAACAGCTCCGCTAGCCAGCAGAGCAGAGATTACGTTCAAGTGTTTCTGAGGAACATCAACACCAAAAAAATATTCAGTTTGTTACAGTTTAATGTTTATTTTGTGATCATTAATAATCGATCGCCTGGACACGACGGTTGGTTGATTAGCTCATGAGCTAATTAGCAGAAATATGAATTACGGCGCTAACTGAAGGTTTGCCGTTTAAAAAATGGTTCTGATACAATCGACCACAGCAGTTAAATAAGAGAGTATTTCCCCTTTACAGATTCTTAGAGATAATCACGCAATTAACGGATTTACTGGTTATTGCCATTTAGTAGCACATAGATGAGTGTGATTTGCAGCACTAAGACTGTGGCTCATTTGGCTCACTGTGTTTCTCAGGACAGTAAATTAAAACTTTTCTCCATAATTACATCTCATAGAGATGCGATTTTCAGACAACTTTTGAAATAATTTCAGACTTACTGCTACAGTTTCACCCAGAAGGAGAACATGGTTGATGGGTTGACAGTTATAAGTTGTTATTAAGCTCAAGTACAAGTTGGTTACAGTAAATATGCTGACTCAGATGACAAGAATTAAGATGAAATATCAAAAATTATTACAAATCAGGGAGAACTTCTGTCACATAAAGTAACCACTTAAACTAAGCAGAAACAAATGGCTGCCTCTGACACAGAGTTAATATGGAAGCTATCTCCATCCCATTTATTTTCCATTTGTCTGCGTCTTAGTGAGGTTATAATGGCTTTGTAAAAAAAGCCACATTAGCAGGACGGGGCGCGACAAAAGCTATGGATTAATACTCTCTGATCCCTTCCTGTCAAGCCATTAAAATGTATGCAGTTTAGCATTATCTCTGATGCCATGCTTGGCTTTCTATTCCACCAAGTTAAAACGGTTCTCAATGTATCAGCGCCTCATTTGCTGTGTTTAATGACTCACCAAGTTCCTGCTATTTTTTCTGCTTCTCCTCTTCCTCCTCCTCTTCTCTACGCAGTGTAAAAATAAAGATAAGACATGCCTATCATCCCTCAGAGCCTGTCAGTCATAATTCACTGCTGAAATTACATTCCCACACAGAACTGCGGCTCAACAGATGGTTCAGTCGGGTCGGTTCTACCCAGAACTGCTTCCAGCTCCATGTTTCCTGTTAGCAGCAGCAGCAGAGAGTCCAATCTCCTGCTGTACTTGTTCTGTTTTACGACATGCCAAGATTTTACAGCTGGATATTATTTTCCTGTAATGTGATAACTTATGATATTATACAAAGCAACTAAAACTTCAGGATTTTAACAATATATGTATTAGAAACCTAATGTACATGAAATCTGGATACCATTACTTTACTTAAGCTACTATCTTTTACAAATAATCAACATTATTCTTAATCATGTTGATTATTTGTTCTTGACAAGGATTTTGATTCATCCTTGTCAAAATAAACTCCAATAAATGGTTTTGGAAACTTTTGTTGGGATTGAATTAATTGTCTGCTTATTAACGGTGCATAAAATATATACAATATGAACATAACTATGGCAATATTAACAATATTAAATCTCTTTGGTATTTTAAGCCCAAAAATTACAATAATTCATATAAGTAACAAAAAATAACAAATCCAGGAAAATAAAATGTTTCTAAATGAGTTTCTTTCAGTGAAAATGTTTATAAAACTTTAACAAAAACTGCAGGTGTGTGTCTATGTGGTGAATGTTTGGTTAAAACATGTTTGTTTTTCATTCTCGGGGTAGAAAATCCAGAAATTTTACTCAAGAGTAGAAATACTTCATAATAAAATTACTCCAGTAAAAGTAAAAAGCATAACGTAGCTAAAGGAAATTTTTAAAAAATGTTACTCAAGTAAATGTAAGTAGTTACTACCCTGATATACGGTCTGGTCTGTAAACTCACTTTGGAAATCCTTACTTTAACTAAACCAACAAAGTATTCAGATCATTACAAAAACCACTGGCTGCATTTCCATTGACCATTTAGAAAATAAATTTGCTTAATTGGAAAAAATTAATTTGTCGATCAAAAGTTTAAGTCAGGTGGTTATAAAAATTAATTTATTTGGTAAAACTGCAATTAAACACTTTTTTCACGTCAGATGAATCACATGTTTAACAACCGGATGTTACTACTGTTGGAAACAACAAAGAAGACGACAACAGGAAGAAGCTGGAGGATGATGGTGCTGCATGCATTTTAATGACTTACAAATGTATTTGCTTGATTTTAATTGGGTTTCTTGTTTAATGGAAACACAGCAGTTGCAGAATTCCAGAATATTTACAAGGCTTTGAGCACATTTTTAATGGAAACGCATCTATAATAAGGAAGCTTTCTTTATGTGTCTGGGCAGAGAAAAATTGGTTACAAATAGAACGATTCAGATATTGGTTGGGTAACTGCATCTTGATAAATACGAGAGCTTCAGCTCTTATTCTGCAAAGTAGATCACGAACAAAGCTGCTGATTATTCCACTCAAAGCTAAATACGTTGCATAAAAAATGAAAACCGTCCTCAAGTCACAGTAGTTTTCACAAACCAGTTTCAGCTGCAATCCACTCAGATATGGCTCATTATGCCAGGCTGAAGACGTGGAAATTTGTCACGTCTGCGTAATGCGAGCGCTGCGGAGAACAGAGTGGACTTTGCAACGATCACAGGAATGAAAATAACAGCTTTGAGATCAGTGGAGTGCGTGGTGCGGATCTGCTGATCATTCGGCTGCCGTCTCATTCTCATTCACAGCTACAGTGCTTCTCCTGCTTCTTGTCAGTCAACTCAAGATGCTGCTCACATCCTGTTTTACTGTACTCACAAACTGAATGCATTACCGCCAAACCAGACAGATGAAACCAAAGACTCTCCTTTAGGCAAAACAGCCACATAACATCCACCACTTCTTATTCTTCATACAATCTTAAAATATTAAACATTCAGAAGGACATTTTACTAAAACATTTTGTTTTCATGGCAGGATTAGATGATCAGATGAACTACGGAGGTTTTAGTTGGTTTTTAATTTCTTAAATTTATTCTACCTTTAATGTGCTGTATGTTCGTGTTTTTAGATAATTTTCTCCTTTTCACAGCAAATGTTGCCGACAGGTGGCTCAGCAGCAGGATGACCAGGTGCATCTGCAAGTGATTCATTCTGTAAATGTTTTTTCTCTACTTACAGTTGTGTTTTAAATTCAGAGAGCCAGAACTGAAGTGTTATTAGTTGAAAATGCATCATAGTTCCAGTTAGAAGTTGCATATCTATTTTGGGATCCGATCATTAATTTTCCAGATGGAATAATAATTCAAAACATAACTGCAATGATTATTTTTTAAATAACGGATGCAAACGTGAATTTTATCTATAACCCATTTATATCTCACTTAAATTACTTTATTTGTTTATTCTTTGTGTAACAAAGTTTCTTAACCAGGGACCTGAGTACGAATTTCATACCATAACCAAGTAAGGTGGTATGACAACAAAAATCCTTGAAAGCAAGGTGGAGCCACTGCACACATGCTCAAGTTTACAATACAGTTAAGGTTTTGTCAAAAGGTCAAATATTAGCCAGTTTTATAAATTTTATAGCTGTTTGATAACTTTCAACCTTGAGTTGTTGATTCGTTGAGGCGTGAACTGCAACAGTTGAATCTAATTTTAACTATGTGGCCGTGACGTACGTAATGTTTCGCTATGAAGTTTACCAAAGTCTGTGTGGCTGTAAACAACCTACACAGTGAAGAAAGAAGTGCTAAGCTGCTGGATTGCAAAATTAATTTTTTCAAGTATTTTTTTGCTTCCGTTTGATTCTCAACTTAATCTAAAACCAGAAGCTTGCAAGTTGGAAATCGTAAATTGTAGTTTATGGAGTTGTTTGTATGTATTTGAGCCGGCACGTTTAATTTTGACCATGGGTAGATCAAAAAACTCCACAGTAAATTCAAATCTGTAAAATTAGTTTTTGAAGTAAAATCTCATAGTTTAAAGTGAGGGTGTCAGCAAAATCAACTTTTTTGAGCTTTAAATAATTTTATGATGTTATTTAAAGTACCTGGAATGTTGCTTTGATTCTTTTGTGCATGCAAAGACAAATTTATTTTAAGTTACTTCTGATAAATATATCATAACAAGTTAAGATAGTTACTTGATTGTGTTACAAAATGGCACCATGTTCCTGGAATATTACAAAATACTCCCCCTTTAATCAACTCTGCCTGTAAAATGAATGGTTCATCATAAAAACCAAATAATAATTGAGATTTTAGACCCTAATGGCAGCTTTTAACATTCTCACTTTAACTATGAAGAGTCTGAAGGCACCAGAGTGACGTTCTGAGCAAAGTTAAAGTTGTTGTGCTTGGTTTAATTATTTCAGTTCAATGGGGGAATTCTGCATTAATCTTTCATAAGTGAAAACACTTTAACTTTGTTATGATTAAAATTCAGCAGCGATGGACAGCAGCTTCTCTGTTCATCTGAGAGAAGCAGGGCTGCTGTACCAGAGGCGCCATCGCAGGCTGTAAGAGCAATAGGGGTTTGTATTAATTACAACCAATCCTCTGCTTCCTCATAAAACAGCCCGAATGCCCTGCACTGTTAGAATGTAATGCAATTACGAGCATTAAAAGAGTTGAATGTTTTTCAGATGGCTTGTAACTCATCTTGATTGTTAGATCTGGGATTTTATTTATTAGTCATTTAATGATTGCACTAGGATGCTGTTTATTTGACTGGGGGCTCTCAGACTCATTTGAAATAAAAACTTTTAAGAGGCCAGTCTTTTCCTTTGCTGGTTTCAGGAGCATCACTGGAAAGATTTGTTTTCAAGAAGGCAAAAACAAATTTTAGATGCTTGGCTGAACGTCTCTGTATTTACATAACTGATTAAAGTACCAAACTGGACTCATCTGAGACACACATTGCCATTTATGTCTTTACATCGCTTGGCTTTAGCAAGGGAATAACTTTAGGTTACAAAAATAATCTAACGTAGGTTACTTTATCTTTAGTAAACTTGGAAACTTTTCCAGAATTTAGCTTGTTTTATGGATTCAGCCACTATGCAAGGCAATTCAAAATGCTTTGCATAATGAGAATATGAAACAACTAGATGTCACAACAACAAATTAATGTTGCTGTTTGCAACCATTTTCAAGTAATACATTGATAATGGCATGATAATGCTAGTCTTAAAACCAATAAACTTTAATTTAGCAAAGAACAGATGGAAGATATTTAAAAAATCCAAAACAAAAATAATTAAATGAAAAAAACTCAATTTACAATCAAAATCAAGAAATAATGGATTATAAAGTCTCTATAAACAAAATGGCTGTTGAAAAAATATTAATCAGAATGAAAATTATTGAGCTCATTTTAATTTATCATGCGATTAATTGATTAATTGCATTTCCTTTCTGCAATGTTTAGAAATAACTGTCGGAATGAATTTAAAGTTCTTGGCTTTAAAAGGAAAAAAGGTTAAAAAAATGTTAAAATAAGAAACTGACAGCTCAGATATATGAATAAATATATAGAAAGGTAAACTATCGGGGTTTCCACTGTTAAAAAGCCAAATACTGACATGGGTCAGGATTTAACAAAGGCCCAAAAAGCTCCAAGAGACAGAGTAAAACCTAACCGTGACATGATCAGAGAGGCTTTTTAGGTTCCAAACTAATAGAGTGAACTTCAAACAAATACATATGTGGCTTGTAAAGCTGGACTCCATTTCTCTATATAATTAAAAGGTATTGAGCCACTCAGAGTGTTTCAGAAAATGAGGCGAAGCGGCTTTTCAGTTCGGACGGATTAATCAGTCGTAGATGGTCGACTGGATCCAAACATAACAACTTATTTACAGGAAAAACTTCCTTTTTACTTACTTAATGTTAGGGTGTCACAGAATGACACAACAAAATTTACAGCTGACGTTTGATTTATCCACACTGCAGAAACACTGAATCTAACCAAGTATTTTTGGTAGCTTCTAATGCAAATATCTTGAAATAAGACAAAACTAACTTGCAAGTAACTTTTCAGAAACATAAAAGTTTTAACAATTCATTAATATCTCATTAATATTGATGAATTGCTGATTTAAAACTCCTTAATGTTACATTTTCAGATGCTGCGGTTGACTTTCACACTGTGTCAAACAAAACTGTTCCCCTCCTCGCCTGTGGGGGCGCTGCACCAAGAACCACTGAATCAGGGGTGTCCTATGTGTGGCCCGGGGGCCATTTGTGGCCCTCAAACTGATTCTGTGCGGCCCCCAACTGTAATTCACAAATTGGCCGTTGTTGCAGAATCAATATTTTTATTTTTTTATTTTCTTACAATGGAAAATATAAAGTACAAAACAAATAAAATAATATGTGAAAATAATAAAAAAGTGGTAAATTTCTACCACTTGAGTATCAAATGTTGACAATTTTGGACTTTAGAATGCCATAAAATTCCAAAAGTTGAAGATTTTCAGCATTTTTAATAGAAAATTTCTGAGATTAATCTTAATTTATGAGTTCTTAGGCAGAAATGTATAACTTTTTTTGTGTTAAATGTAGCTACTTAATTTGCTTGATTTCAGGTTGGGGCTTTTTTTGGTCCATGTGACAAAAAGTTTTGACACCCCTGCAATAAATGGAACAAAATAAAAACATCTGAAGACACTGAGAGCTTCTTCCTTCTTCTTTCTTCATTAAATGTAAACAAAAATTAAGTAGTGTTTTGGTAAGATACTACAGGTAATGCTAATGTAATGCGTTTTCGGGGTTTTTTTTTACCCAGAATGCTTAAAAAGTAAAAACTCCGCTGGTAAATTATTTCACTTATAACAAGAGATTTTTCCCATAAGTGAAAAATCTGCCAGTGGAACAAGTACTTCTAATAATTATTGACTTAAAACTAAATCTGAAAACATACTTGTAAGTCAGTTTTCTTTTGTTTCATGCAAACTAAGATATTTGCACTAGAAATACTTTAGATCTTGTGTTTCTTGGCGTTCATGTTCAAGGGCTTCAACTCTCAGTGATCCGGTTTGAAAACCCGTCCAATAATCCTCCAAGACAAAGAACAGGATGTAAAATTGTCAGCCTTACCAGATTTTACTCTGGCTGAAACCTTTAAAAAAGTTCATCCTCAGCCCAAAGCCGGCGCGTTAAGATCAAACAGCTCCAGTTTTAACAGCAGGTACCAGCAGGCGAAGCTTTGCAGCGCGGCCCTGCTGGTCCCCAGCGGCCGGCCACAGCTTGTCTGGGCCATCGCAGGGCAGATGGGATTCGCTGTGCTGAGGTTCAGCGCCGTCTGGACGAGCCAGGAATATTTCCACAGGGACACTTTCAGGGTTTATTGGCTCTTTCAAGTAGCTTCCCCTGCCAGATGAGCCGATCGGCTAAGACGATGCAGAAGCTGATGGATAAATTACTTTATGTTCAGAAGTGAAGTCAAAAAGGCGAAATTGAGCTTAAAGAGGCAAGGCTTTAATCAAGTGATCTGTGCTGACAGAAGTTTAGACAATTTGCAAATGTTGTCAGTATCTGGGCTATTAAAGCCCATTTTTACCCTTTCTTTGTTCATCACACTTGACTGGGTTAGAGTTGGAACCAAAATTGCAACATTTGTTTCACTTTCAGCTGCTGCAGTTCTCTTTCACACTGCACTGCGTGAAACGATCCAAACCCTTTAATAAACCAGTTTCCTTCCTGGCCTGTGGAGGCGCTGCATCAAGAACAACTGAAGGAAACAACACAAAAACCTCTGAAGAAGACACTGAGTCCAACTTCCTTCTTCATAAAATCTAAACAAAAATGGAGTGGCGTCAGATTTGAGCGGTTTCAGGATTTCTTTTCTATCTTTGGTAAAAAAAAAAACAACAACAAAACATTTATCTTGCTAACACTAGACTCTGTTTTGGTTGTATTTACCCAGAATGCCCTGCGCTGTAGTCTGCTTTCTTTTTTAGAGCTTTTAGAGCAGTCTCTGGTCTGCTTGGCGTTCACATCTGCATTTAAACTGAACCAGAGTTCACTTCAACCGAACTGAGACTCAGGAACTGGATCAGTTTGGATTTTGATCTGAATAGTTCAATTGTGCGTTCGCACCTAATGAACCAAACCTCGAATTGAACCAAACCTTCTAGGTGAACATCTTAATCCATTATTTTAGGAATTTCATTTTTGGAACTGAACTGTTCAGACTACCAGGAAAAAGTCAGATATAGTTCACAAAAAAAGCGGAGTGCATTTGACTGCTGTGTTTGTGAACCCAACATGCTTTAAGTGTTTTGAAATATGCGGTTAATTGGTTTGTAGAATCCCAACCTTTGCGTCAGTGATTACATGATTTGATGAATACATTTCTGCAATTAGTTAATCATCTAAACTTCTGAGAGTTACATTGCAAATAGAGATTAATTTGTACTCATTCAATTATTCTCCACGGTTAAAACCTAAAGTGATCATCTCTTCTCTGTTTGCGTTACAAACACACATCAAAGGAATCATTGATTTGTTAAAACACACTTTGGAGTAATAAAACACCTTCGGTATCATAAGGAAACCAACGGCGTCTCTCCATTTACACCTCAAACACTCCAGCAGTCGACACCATGAATGTTTCACAACTTGCCGTTATTAATAGTGTTGCTGGCAGAACTTTGTCTTCAGATCTGGATCCTTCGCCCACTTCCTCTTCATTCCAGTTAACCTCATCTTTTACCTCTTTTAACCTCGTCATCCTGTGCCAATTTATGTCACAGCCACTTTTAATTTCCTGTGAATCATTGAAGCCGCCTGAGTGAATTAGGATTCACTTCTCATTCACACAATCTCCTACATCCTCCTCTGTCTGAACCTGCCTTAAATTCTGGCACATCGTCGTATTTTGGCTTCATTTAGGATTTATTGCTGTCCTTTATAAAGCACTTTAATACAAAATATAACTTAACTTGTGCTTAGGCCTGTCGCCATAAGCAATAAATCAATTGATCATTTAAAACGAGCTCAATAATATTTTCTACCAAAAACTGGAAGATAAAAGTTTTAGTTTGGTGTTTTGGTCTCAACCAGCCATTTTTCTGAAGAACAATTTTGTTTACAGAGACTTTATAATTCGTTTTATTTGTTGTTTCTGTTGTTTATTCATTTCAGCCATTTAAAATGTCTTCCAGTTTATTAGAATTGAAAGTTTATTAATCTTTCAGAATGTGTTCTTGCTTTATTATGCCATTAACATGATATTACTTGAAAAACAATATTATTGTTTATAACTTCTGGAACGATTTATTGTCCAGGAATTGGAAAAAAGGACTGATTATCATCTAAACTTTTGGCCAAAATCATTAAGTCAAAATCACGTAGAGTCACACAAATCATTTTTAAAACACATTTTTTGTATAAATTTTTCATTTTATATGCTCAATTACAATTGCATTTAGGAAACACATCAGTAAATCATTGTAGATGCGAGACAGTCTGGTATAAGACAAGCCCACAACTTCTGCAGTTTTTCAGTTGATTTGTTTCTTTGCAGGATTTGTTTGAGTGTAAAATGATGAATTATTTTGGTTTCAGTTACTTGAAAATTGAGGTTTTCAAAGATATTGCTAATAACATGAATATTTTATGCAACTAATACATTTTACGGTGTTATTTATCAAACGTGACAAAATGTAATGTTTAATGGTTGACTGTCTTTTATAACTTTGAATTTTGAACCTTGTTGATGACATATGCTACACAATAAACTTGATTATCTGTAAAGAATGAAGAGTCCAGCTGCATCAACCGGCTATGTTTAATAAAAACTAAAACTATAGGATTTATGAATCAGTTTCATGCAGCACAGATGGATTTTCACTGTTTGCTTTAAGGCGTCACTCTCGTCAACATCTGACGGAAACAGACAGGATTTTTTCCCTCCTTCAGATGGAAATGGAGACTGAAAATGCTCTAAAGCTGCTCCAACATTTTCAGCTAACCGCACAAGAAGCAAGCTCTGTTCCTTGAAAGAACCTCAGAACTGCAACAGCCGAAAAATGACACCCACAAACGGCTCCACACGTCTTCCCAACCTGAAAGCTGACAACCCGTCAAGACAAAAACAACCTGCGGTAGATTAAATAAAACAGGGATGTACAAACATCCAGGCATTGATATTCCACTGCTGTGGCTCATGTGGAAGGTAAAGAAGGAAGTTTGACCTCTTCCGATGACCTATGCCTGACCTTTACAGTGTGTTTGTGTTGCTCAGCCGCCAGTGAGAGTCGAACAGCCAAACACAGAAGGTCACGACTTGCAAAGACTGCTAAATCCAGGGAACGGGGCTGACGTCTTACTGACAGCTAATTCTGCTAACATGTTATTTAGCTCCATCACCGTCTGACATGATGCACCAAAAGGTTGCAGCAACTCTGCCAGAAAACATCTTCATCTCTCCTTCGCTGTTCATCTGACTCATCAGCCTGCAGCAGATTTTAGCCGAGTTGTTTTGTTTTAACCTAATGATTTAATCAGTTAATTGCATGAAAAATTGAAACGAGATCAATAATTTCCTTTTGCATGATTTATCATTTTTCTATTTATACCAACAAATGGATAATAAAAGTCTTCAGTCTGGTGCTTTGGTCTAAACTACCCTCTTTTTTGAAGAACAACTTGGTTTACAGATATTTTATACCTCATTTTATTTGTTGTTTTTATTTATGGTGGATATTCAAATAGTCCCAGTGTTAAATGTTCAATAAAATTTAAAGTTTATTGATTTTTGAGAACGTGTTCTTGCATTATTATGCCATTATATTAATTGAAATAGTTTCAAAACAACAATATCATTTATTGCAATAACTTCTTATAGTCCAGCCAGCCCTACTTTGACCAAGTTATCAGTATTTTTGATCCTTAAAACAATAATATAAAACTCTAGGAGTAACACCAAGCCACTATTCACTGACATTTTCTACAACATTTTCCCTACTTACCCAAATGCAAAGTGAGTTTTTGGTAAGATTTTGTCTGCGACAAATAATGCACCAATATCTCCACCTACATGCTTTGACAGTTTTCCAGATTTTTTATAAGTTTATATTCTAAAACTTTATTCAAAAGTTGCTTAACTTTTAAATCCAGACAAATTAATCTGCATGTGCCAAGTTTAATTCCTAACAGGATGTTTTGGTTGTTTTGAAGCAATCTGATTGGCTGACAGGATTTAGCTTTACTCCACGCTGCCCCCTATGGGTTGGGCATAATTAAAACACCATTTGTATTTGTGCAGGTTCATGTTGATGAAAACTTTTCTAAACCAATTCTGTGTGCACAATATTATTTTTTTAAACAATGTGGTGGAGAAATTTGTTCTTATAAAGTATAAAATAACTGGTACTAATATTGCTCTTAATTGCTAATAACTGATACTTACTGATATGATATTTATATTTTTTACCCTATTGGCACCTTGTAAAATCAACCACAGTTTTGAAACTGCTTTTCTGCTTTAGAAAACACGCTAAGAACACGGCAATATCAACCCAGTTTTAATTATCAGACCGATTCCAATATGTTAAAAACATATCAGGCCAATATTATGCATTCCTAGTATTTATCTTTAAATCCACATTCCTTCTACTTACAACAGTGAATGAAATTCTGAAATATTTGCTGGCTTAAAGCAAAATCAAACAGAGTTCAATAATTAAAACATGGAAGCATTTTAGGCCGTTTTACTCAAGTTACTGGCGATGATAGTAATAAGTAAATAAATGTATGTAAACCATACAAGTTTTCAAATTTTATGACTCATTTGTAGAGTTTGGGTTGTATTGGGTTTTTTTTAAGGCAGGAAAATATATAAAAACTTAAAAAAGTAAGAAAAAGTGAAGTAATTTCTATAAACGTAGCATTGCTCTGTTCCTGTCTTGGTCGGACTCTCCCACACACACAGACAGCTCCATCCCCTCTGCAGCTTATCATGAAATGCTCCAGGTGAGCCGGTGATTTACACCAGTCATTTCAGAGCTGCTCTGTCTGCCTTTAATGACTCCGACCTGGGCCTGCTGGCAGAGAGAGATACTGGGAACCGAAGCACTGAACAGTGACTATCGGGGACGGCTCTGAGCTCAGATGATCAATTGGACTTTTCATACTTTTAAATGCCGAAGGTACTTCCCAATAGATCACAGCATGAGATACATTTTTTAAAAGGAATCAGAGGAAATTGTGGATGAAAAAAAAAGAAACCTGATATCAGTTTTTCTGTTTAACTAAAGTACTTATTTTAAAAAACACTTTGGAGCCTTTAGAGCCATTTTTTATTAAAGCAGAATTACTATTGACATATCGAGTTGTAGTAAGCAGGAAGACCAGTGGGAAAACCACTGGGGATGTTTACAGCAGTTTCTCAGATGATAAAATGTGTTTCTTGTTAAAGAGGATCTATAATGCAAAATTCACAGTTTGTACTTCTACTGCTTCCAAAAGCAGTCCAAGCACTTTTTGCCAATAAGTTCATGTTTTTAGCCGTTTAAAAATTCATTCAAAGGCCACTGCTCGGTTACCTAGCAACCCAAGCTGAGCACCAGCTGGTTTTACTGCTGTACAATGGCTGCTGGAAAAGACAAGTGTTTTGTTGTTGACTTACAAATTAGAGACCACTTGCTGCATTCTTATTGGTTGAGCAGGAGGCGTCATTTCTGCTTTTCAAAGATGTATGGCTGTAGCGCATCAGTTTGCCAATTTTGATGTGAGAGTGTAAACGTTGAGTTGGGGGCAAGCAGCAGCTTATTTGGATTTAAAGTGATAAAAAGGAGTAATAGTAGCTCATTCTGGAAGGAGCTGAACTGACTAAACTAAAATCTAATTATCTATGAATAATTTTGTGCAAAAAGTGTAATGAACATGTTTTGTATAGAACTATAATAGGCGACCACTAAGCATTTTGAGATCATAAAATGCTGAATTGTTTTATTAAATTAGAAAAGTTTTTGTTCCTCAGTGTTTGAGCCAAATGAAGGGTGATGTACTGTTATTTTGGCTACCTTTCTATCCACTGAATGCATCATTAGCTTTATGTGGTGAGTAGAAAGACCTTTTAAATCTGAGCGCTGTGACAAAAGGCAGAGTAACGTTTTGGCAGCTACATTTCAGCGCAGTAAAACTCTCGCTATAATAACCGTTTTGAGAAAACTGGGATTTTAAGCTGCTTCCATTCACTGTTGTATGTATTTACTTATTCTTTTTTTAAACTCTATGTGACTCCCTCATACATCTGGTGACAAATCTGTAGAAAGAAATGGGAGAGTTTGAATCAGTTTGCGTCAGGGTAATAATGCTGGTCAGAACTGGAGCAGAAATCACAGGGTTTTATCAGAAAGATTTTAAAGCTTACTTCGTGCAGCAATGCTTAAGCTTTTCTTCTTTAATGCACATTTCTGAACTTTAATCATAAAATAAATACAACTGCAGTGCTGCAAGTAAATTTCACCATATTTACCTTTTTGCATTTCTTATTTTGCATGTTTATAAAAACAAGGATTTTGTGTCTCACTGGCCTTTTAGTGACAAAAACAAAGTGTAGCAACCTGCCCTCATGCAGCATAAGGACGATATTGGAACACCAAACAGAATCAGATCCCTGAAAAGGTTATTAACTCCACTGTTTCTTTGAGCCCCCAGCCACCACAAGCTGATTGAATAAAACATGGAAGAAAGATTTGTCCACTCCTCTGTTTTTCTGTGTAACTGATCCTTTTTCTGTTCTCCACACTCTGGGGCAAAAACATGAAAAATCCTGATGTATAAAAATGTCTCCTTGATCTTGAAGTGTCCTTTTGAACATGGTTCCCATTTCAGTCATTTATAAAAAGGCTGAGACATTTTTAGGGACTCTTTGTACAAAATGTAACTTTTGTCTGACTGCCAGAATAACGGAGTTGCTCTCCAGACGTCAGTAAATCACAGCAGCAAAGTATATCAATTTCCCTTTCAGAGACGATCTTTTAACTTATCTATAAAAGATTCTGTCCTGCTCATCAAGTCTGACGTGGTTTTGTAATAAAAGCCATTTTGTAGTGATGGATTGGACACCATTTAGGCTCGACTTCATTAGGGCTTTTTTCCACCCCATCACTGCGTTTAAATACTGCAAAAACTTTTCTGTTACTCTGAATTGATTACTTATACTCTAAAAATAAATATTCTAAATACAGGGATTATTCACATGGATCATTTACAGACATCTAAAAACTGTGCTTTTTATAAATGATGTTGAGACATTTTTTTTTTTATCCCAGTAAAAAAGGATGAAACCATTTTATGTTTAAACTACCTGCAATCAGAGGTGGGCAGAAAAACCCACAAATTGTACTCAAGTTAGAGTAGTAATACTTCAACGTATTTTTACTAAAGTACAAAGTATGCATCCAAGAAATTACTCAAGTAAGAGTAAAAAAGTGTTTGCTAAAAAGTCTGCTCAGATACTGAGTAACTCATCAAATTATCAATGATTTAATATTTAAAAATTGCATCATGAGATGGACCAAAATATAAAGTGACCAAAATAAGTTAAGTGGAACTTTTGGTATTTTAAGGACTAAAATGACAATAATTCAAATAACTAACAAAAGATAATAAACTCAGACAAAAAAAAAACAACAACTTATGAAGCTTTAACAAAAACTACAGGTGTGTGTCTATCTGGTGAATTTCTGGTTAAAACATGTTTTATTCTGATATTTTACTCAAGTATGAGTAGAGATACTTTATAATAACATTACTCAAGTATAAAGTACATAGTAAACTCAGTAAATTAACTCTGGTTGCAAGTTGCACCACAGTGCAGCTGCTTTGTGTGATTCTTCACCATAATTCAGACTTTCAGTTTTGCCCATTATTTATGACTTTGTTGTTGTTTGATTTTAAATATGTTTCCTGTTTTATGTCTTTTTTAACCACTATGTGAAACTAAAGGCAATTTTCCACATCTGTAAACAATAATTATATCAGATTAAACACTTCTATCCAGAACTGTCACATTTTAGCAGAAATGCCAACAGAACATATAAATAAATATAAAAATAATCTGACATTGTTTGTTTTTCCTGTAGTGCCTTAAAATAACCTTTGTTTTGCCATTTGGCAAAAGAGAAAGCAACTGAACTGTAAAGGATAACAACACCATACCGAGTTTATTTAAAACAAACTTGATGGAGAAAAAAAGTCAACAAAGTTTTGTGCATGTAGAAGAATGGAGAAGTTAAACACAGACAAGTTGAAATACGTAAAATCATTAAAACAGAGTCAATTTTTCAGGATTTGTTAAAAGTTTCAGCAAACAAATTTACAGGTTAAAACTGACTTTAAAATAAAACCACCACAGTTGCACCGTGCAGCAGAAGATCAGGCACCGTTGGATAAACCGAGGCGTGCCACAGGGGCGTGTGCTCGGCCCACTACTGTAAAATCTGCTCAACCATGACTGGACTCCCAAATTCAAGTCCTTAAATCTATAAATTATAATTAAATTCATTAATGACGTGACTATTGTTTTCCTCAGCAACAAAAACATGCTACGATTTACAACCCGTCTCTAAATGTGTTTTGATCTGCAGAGATAGTCCACAAACTCCTCCCCCTTGATCATCATCAGCTCTTAAATACATAATTAATGTCACTAATTAACATCTTTGGTAGTGATTAATGTGACTACATTAGTAATTTAGCTCACAGTGGCAAATGTGTTAAATAATGAAGCCAAAACATAAAAACTTAATCAATACAGTCACTCTGCTTCTCTGCAACATGAACTGGGATTGAACTCGGTGGAGGCATTCTCAGGAGCAAAGTAGCATTACCTCATGCAAAAAGTGCTGACTGTGCACTTTGATTGTGCAAGTGTTGGGAAGGTCTCAACTTACCCCACCTCTATTACATGAGCAGAAATTTAACAATGCTGGTTCACTGATCCAAGCGGCCTTTGAAGTATGGCAGAAAAGCTTAACTGAAGAGTTTACCCAATTATTTATTTTTGCAGATAGAAAAGCTGGAACAAAACTGAAACCTCAGCAGCGGTTCAATTGTTCAAGAAACCTTTGCTGCTTTAACTACTGAGCTTCTTCCTGCAGCAACTCTGAACCTTTAAGACTCTTATGACGCTAAGATAATCTTTTCTCACACATCGGACAGCAAAGACGTTTCCCAACTTCACACAAAACTTTTTCCATACTCTGCAACTGTGGTGCTTCCATTCGATAAGAAATGCAATTGAAAGCACATGTGAATAAGATTGTATTAAAAAAATTAGCAGTCATTTTGACTGCAGAGACTTTTGTGTTATTTTCCGTTTACATTTTTCCTCGACATAAAAATCGATGCTAGTTTTCCAAGAGTATCGGCATGTTTGAATTTCACATATGATAATCCCTTGTGACAAGGAT
>NW_006800389.1:32256-56551 GCF_000485575.1 Poecilia formosa | reverse complement strand
TTTTGTTAGAAATTAGCAGCCATTTTGACTGCAGAGACTTTTGTGTTATTTTCCGTTTACATTTTTCCTCGACATAAAAATCGATGCTAGTTTTCCAAGAGTATCGGCATGTTTGAATTTCACACATGACAATCCCTTGTGACAAGCATGTAAATAAAAAATGACCATGTAGCTGCTGTCACAAACACAGATGTTCAACTCGGCCGTCAGAAATCAAAAAAGTGCAACAGTGCCAGGCGTACTGTACAAAAATAAAACCTTCCATCGGCTGCAGATGTGACATCTGGCTAATTTTATCAGCTTAAATGTAAATTCTATATGTAGTTAAATAATAAATTCTTGTTTTTCTTCTGCAGACAACATACACAGTAAAGTGTATAATTTTGTGGTCCTTGAGCCCTGATCAATTGTTTTCTACACCAGGAGTTTGTATAAACTGTTTATTTCAATTAAATGCACTCCAGTTCTTGAGCTTAGAAAGGCTGCATGTGGGTATATTTTTAGTTTGTTGGTTATCTGCCTTAAAATAAAAACCTCCAGGCTGCTTCTTTAGAGTTTGGCAGTTGCATTTCTGTCGTCCCTCCTGAGGCGTCAAGCCGCTCAGTTACTACATCACCTGTCTGTCGCTACGACCGTCACTGGGTTAAAGTCCTCTCGTTCCTCACCGCTCTCATTACTGAGACATCCCGGCGTCTGGTGGGAAATATAGCTCTAAAGGCTGCTGTCAAAAATATAACCATGTTCTCACGTCAGCACAAATATATCTACAGCGTCGCTGACTGTGTCGACATGCGTCTGGTTACGTGTTGTTAAAGAGAACAACGTAGAAACGTCTAATCTGTGCAGAAAATAAGTCGCAATTAAAGGTGTGACTATTATCAGTCAGAGGTAAAAAGGAGCTGCAGGTGATGCAAGAATACAGACAAACTTTAAAACTTTATCCTGCAGGAAAGCCTGAAGATCTGAAATGAAATGCTACATAGAAGTCACATCAGTTAATTTTGTCGAAACTTTGTGTTTTATATTCAAAATGTTCATATAATAAATGCGTATCAAGGATTAATTTAAATGTGAACATATAAATATCATACAGCCTTCCCTGACTAATTAAATTATATAACACCGCCATGTTAATATGTTTTTATGGGATTTTATAGGTTAGTGGTGCATAATTTTAAAGTGGAACTACAGAGGGTTAGGAGTGGCAAAATGTTCTGGGAAAATAACTTTAAACAAAAAACAACAACATTCCTAAACTATTAAAATGTTTTGGAGAAAACATGGATGGAAAAAACAAAAACAAAGTAAACAGAATAAGTTAAAAACTACAGGTTGAGTAAATATAACAGATCTATGACAAATCGACCTTAAAATCATTAAAGAAAAATTTAAACTGCAACTCATTGTAACTCAACTAAACCTACTCTATGTTTGCTTCCACTAAACTTCCTAAAACTCAAATTGATTTTATTTTAATTAAATTTCGCCTCTGAAATTCATCTAAATCACCTTCTGCTGTTTCTTTTTAGACTGTAGCCTTAATGAGGAGGAGCGCGGCGAGGTTTAACTCATAATGGAGAGCAAATTAAGGTAATCTGACAGGAGCCAGGAATCTGCACACCTCACACCGTGTGTGTGTGTGTGTGTGTGTGTGTGAGTATTTCAGCAGGTTTTTGTGTGTGTGTTAGACCTGTATGGACTCTCAGGGGAGCGGGTCAACTCCCAGAATACAGTGGGCTGGCAGGACATTTAGCAGCCATCAGAGAGGCGCTGACTCCCCTTTCACTGGAGCCTAAAGGTGAAGCTTAATAAACGGACACACACACACACCCACACACACCTTATCCACCTTCCTCGGCTGCCTGTTCAGGAAAAGGGGTTTGACCTTTATCAGATGGGAGCGCTAACACGCTAATAGCCCTGTCCACACTCCAATTAGAGCTGGTAAGAGAGGAGTTGAACACAGAACAGCCTGCCACTACGGATCCGACTGAGAGATGGGAATTGTAGAAGCTGTCGGACCTGGAGAGAGGAAGAGGAGCCGGGAAACCATGAAAATGGCAAGAAAAGACTGAAATGTGAGACAAAAGTGGAAATGTTTCACTTTTAAAATGTCTACACTGACTTTTCCTACATTTTAGGAGGAATATAAATGTCAAAATGGAGTATAAATTAACAAATATTACAGAGGGAACTCTGAGGCCTGGGGAGCGTCATGGCGGCTGGAACCCATTTGACCGATAGTCTGCAAACACTTCAAAAAACCTGTTCCCCTCCTCGCCTGTGGAGGCGCTGCGACAAAAACAACTGAATGAAATGACATGAAAACTTCCAAAGACACAGAGGTTTTGACTAATCTAAAATAAAACAAACCGATAAATCTGGAAAAGTAGCACTAAGATGACTCTTATTTCAATTTTTGATTTGATCTTGTTTTAGTTATTTTTAGTTTTCCTTTACATAATGTGTAAAAAAACACATTGTGCTCTCTTTAAATAAGAAACGGAATTAAAATCATGAAAAAAGTTTGTTTACATGATTTGATGCAGCGCAATCATCCTCCAACTACTTCCTGTCATCTTCTTTGTCATTTCCACCAGTAGCAGCATCCGGTTATTAATCATGTGACTCGTGATGCGATTAAAGTGTTTTCATTGCAGTTTTTTTAAAATAAACCAATGTCGATACGGCTGAAAAAGTCAACCTAATTCAAGTAGCAAAACTTTTTATGAAGACAAGGTTTTTTTTAAATTGCAGTGTTTCTGTTTCAAATGTGAAACTGCACAATTACACAGTCAATGGAAAAGTAACTTATTCAGAATCCTGCATTTCCAATTTAGATTTTATTGTTCCAACTCTGAATACTTCCAATCTTTGCTTCATCTTCTGTTTTTCTATTGTTTTGGACTTTAATTAGATTCTTTGGAGCCATTTTTCATTTGCGTGCCGTCACCTCCAGCTTTTGCTCATTCTCCATACAATCCTATTAAAACGCCACTGTTGGTCTGACTTTCAGGTATCCATAGTTTCCAGGTATTTCGTCACTTCAATAAGACGCAATGTCATGCAGACAGCTCATATGTCCACTTTGATAGAGGTGTGTATGTCTATCTTTAATTTTATTTCTGAATGTGTATAGGTGTTTTGTGTGTGCGGCAGGTTGAGCCCCTCTCTCTCAGCAGATTGGACCCAGAGCTGATGTGATATGAGACAGAAGAGAGTTACTGAACCCTGGCTGATTGGATGGTAACGGGGAATGATTGCTCTTTTCTTTTTCAGCTTATCCCAACCGGTCCCTAAGTTTCACACAGTATCAAGAAAAGCACAGTTTCTAATTGTGCATTGTGATTTCAGTAAAAATAAATCTTTACAAATAACCAATTAATTAAATATTTAATAATTATAAAACCTCCATTTAACTCCCCTGCAAAATCACAAAATCTTACAAAGTAATTTTTATCTATTTTCTAGGAGAAATATCTTAAGACACTTGAAATAAGATAAAACTAACTTAAAAGTAACTTTTCAGCAAGATATAATAGCTTGTTTTAAGTAAATAATTCCTTCATGTTGATGAAAAAGTTATAATTCCACTGGCGCTGTTACCTAGCAACGCCAGCCAAGCCCAGCCCGTCACCTAGCAACCAAGTTCTAGTTCCACTGGGAGATTATTTCACTTAAAACAAGACATTTTTCAATCTATTGTTTTTGTCTGCTTCAGTTTCTTTATTATTTATTTTACATTGGTTGTTACACTCCTAATTTCACTGAACAAATTAAAGTTGTTTTTACATGTTTGACCAAATTTGTGAAGCTATTTATGTATTTAAGTGTGCTGTACTGGTGCAGGATAGCAAATACATTTTGAATTAAGTATATATCTGTGCTTAAAATAAAATAATAAAATGTGAATTCTGAGTTGTTTTTCTGAATCGGGTCGGTATCAGCAAACACTAAAAATATCCACTGCAAAAACATAAAATATTATCAAATATTTTGGCTTATTTCAAAGACACTTGAAATACAATATAGGAACTTGTTTTAGTTTTATTTCACTTATATGGGAAAAATGTCTTACTATGAGTTAAATAATCTGCCATAATAAATATAAAAAATTACTGACTTAAAACAAGCTCCTACTTTTTCTCTAAAAAGTAACTTTTAAGTTAGTTTTGTCTTATTTCAGGTAAACTAAGATATTTGCTTTATAAACTAGACCCAAAATATTTGGTAATATTTTATGTTTTTGCAGTGAATATCTGAGGTTTAGTTTTGGTCGATTCTGATCCAATATAGAAAAATAATCCTCAATTCACTTAAAATGTTTTTTTTTCTTTAAACACAGACATAAAAGCACTGGATTACAAACCTTTATGCTACCGCCACACCAGTACAGAATATTTAAGACATAAAATATTTGCACTAGAAATTAGACAAAAAAAATATTTGGTAAGATTTTTTTTTTTTTGCAGTGTATTGAAAAAGAAAAGAAAAGTGGATTTCTAATTTTTACATTTTAAGTCAATGGTGAACAACACGCCATTCATGGGAATCTGTCTTGTTACAAGTGGAATAATCTGCCAGTGTGACTGGGACTTTTTATAAATGATCAGAAATGGACGACTTAATCAACAAGCTTCCAAATCTTGTTTTATTTCTAGATATTCGACCAAGAAACTAGACAAAAACACTTGATAAGATTTTGTGTTTTTGTTAAAACCCATTTAACACGATCGATTTATCGGCCGGATGAAATCCTGGTCAGGGTTTTTAAAGAACGGTAATCGGCAATCTGTCAAAAACCTGCAATCGGTTCACCTCTGGTGGAAATATTTTTCCAAATTATTTATGTCGCTGAGTTTTAGCAGTGCAGGTGGGTTAAGATGCAGATCCTCTCTACCCAAGAATGAACACACATTTCCAGGTTCGGTTCGTGCCATCTGGTAGATGTTTAATATTTAACGTGTCCCCTCCACCCCAGCGCCGCTTGCTTATCTAAACGGCAAAACCAGCAGCTACAGAAATGAGAAAGATTCAGTCATTAACGCCATTATTCACTCATTCAAAGGCAGCGCTCTCTATTTTACTACTTTCAACCATTTTAATGTGCTCACCCACGACTCAGCGGTGCAGGTGGGTGGATTTCAGCGAGCATAGGCTGAGGCCTCACAAAGAATATAGAGATTATAAGCAGAACTAACAGAATAGAAGAAAAGAGCAGACGAATAAAAAATGCATCATCCTCTCCTGCTTGCTCTTTGTTGGGTTTCTGACTCCCGTTTAAGTTCAGGAAATGACCCGGGCTGTGATAAATGTGGCAGAAATAAAAGAGTGGGAAAAGGAGACAACAGCAGGAGATGAGAGGATGACGATATCACAGGAGGAGGAAAATCAGGGAAGACGGAGAAGAAAGAGTCAAACAACGAGAATTAACGAGACACAGACACCTGCAGTCCAGACCTCCTATAGAAACCGCTTTATTCAACACGTTACAGTCAAGGGGGTCCAAAGTGCGGCACGGGGGCCATTTGTGGCCCTCTGAAGGAATCTGAATGGCCCCACAAACTCAATCCAATCAAATTCAAAGATACTTTATTGATCCCAAAGAGAAATAAAGTTATTGTCTTTACTTATCCAAAAGGAATTACTTTATTTTCCTTTATTTGGAAGAATACTTTATTTATAAGTAACAGTATTTATTTTGGGAATTAAATACTTTATTTTTCAAGGGGAATTTGAAGAATTCAACTTTTTTGAATTTAAATGTAAATTCTTCAAATAGTTATTGTAGATAGTGAACTGATCTCCTGTAGCAGTCTGTATTACAGCGAACTTGAAGACGCCTCTGACTGAAGACAGTCTCATGAAGAGGATGGTTGGTGTTTCCCATCATTTTCCTGATTTTTATGACGAAACAAGAAAAAAACATCTTCAGAAATACAAGAAACAAAACTTTTCTGTAATTATCTTCGTTTGGATTTACTCAAACACATTCAGCCCAAATAAGAAACAATCAGCACCAAATAGTCAGAAACTGAGGGTCGGTCTTATGGTTTATTTATGTTTTCCATCTACAATAACAACATTTTTTTACTTTAGTTTATTGTTGAGCAGGTAAACTTAAAAAATAGGCACAAAATGTTTGTTTCAAAATACGTTTTGCAAAGTGTTGGCCGCCTCTGTTGTAAGAAAATATTTCAAACTGAAAAGGAAACAAATACTTCTGGGTTTATCAGCAGGGAAGACGGAGTCGGACTCGCAGGATGGATGAGCCATAAACGGCTTTCAGAGGAACAATAAGTCAGGAATATGATTTACTCTCATCATTAATTCAACCAGAAGAGGACATGATGAGCACAAACTCCGCTGGAAAACTGCAGCTGTTGTGACATGAAGAAATAACCTGGAATAATAAATAAATACCGACACACATTTATCGCTTCATATGTCTCAGCAATAAAACAGCCAGAAATCAGTGAAACATCCAGTCGGGTTTCTGAGCTCATAACAAACAAACATAAAAAACGGCCTGCAGGTTCTGGGTTTGTTCTGGATTCAGTTCATCACCTGGATGTAACTGAATTAATGTTGAGCGAAGTCTCGACCTTAAAAAATATAAATATCAACTGTCAGGACGATTGTAGCGATTTTACACAATAAATGCTGCTCAGTACCGAGAAACAGCAGCAGCACCTCAGTATTTTTAAAAATAAAACTTCTGTAAATTTGCTTTAGTTTACCTGACCTGCATCAAAATGTTCACAAGTGATATCAACAGGTGGATCTATGAGTTTGTAGCTTTATTTAAAATAATTTTTTTTAAAAATTTCACTTCAAAAAAGTCGCAAATTTCCATCAAAAACTCAGAAATTGAGATTAATCTCAGAAAAAATTACTTTTGTAGTTTGAAAAGTTGAAAATTGTCGACATTTGAAACTCAGAAATTTCCAAGAGTTTCTTTTCCATCTTCATCGGCCCTGATGTGCCGTCACAGATTTTTCACGTTTGCTGTTTTTTAAAAAATAGCATCCAGTTCACGTTTCTTTTGGACTCGATTGAACAAGTTTAGTTTCAGTAACAAGAACAGAATTTGGGTCATTTTCTTTCTAAATGTTTTCTATATTTAGTCAAGTTTAATAAATCAAATAAAAGCTGATTTTGGTGAATCATTTCAGTAAAAGTCTCTGAATAAACATGGTTCATATTTTGTATAATGCAAAAATATTTTGGCCAGAAAAATCCAAATTCTTCTAATTTTCTCTGATACTTGGTAGTCTCCCAGGTTTTATCTTTATTTTGATACCAAGATACTGAAATAGAGTTTGTAATTGGTGAGAAAAACCAAATTAGATTTGCGAATGTTACTTTAAACCCTGGTGATGTTTTCGTTGCAAACCTTGAGAAAACTTAACATCAGAGTAGAGAAACCATAATAAAAGCTACCAGAGACGGTAAAAAGCAAGACGACATGATTCAGAAGCATAAAGAAATGATGAGAGAAGAGTGTAAAGATCATTTACGTTTAAATTAAACTTTCACGCTCAATAAAGAAGCCATTAACATGCCAGGTCATGAAAGCACCTTACCGTTAATCAGAGCGTTAATCCTCATGTGTCCAATTAAAGCAAAGCCACGGTTTCAGCTAAAAATACACTGAAACACCACAGCAGACATGCAGGAGTTTCCTGCAGCATCACCGTCGTCACCTCGCTGGGAGCTGAGTAACCGAGTCGTTTCCATGGCGACTGACACGCATCGGAAGCGCACCTTCATGGAGCCATTGTGGAGTAATTTGACGGTAATTGGTGTTTAATGGTTTGTGCATTAGTGCAGCTGTGACGAATCTCAGAGCCGTGCTTATTACAGCCCGATAAAACTTTCACTGACTTTAGCGATTTTTAAGACACTTTCCAGGCACAGAGACGCTCTGAAGGAGGGGTGCCCAAAGGGCGGACTGGGGCCATTTGTGGCCCTCGGGCTGATGTTGTGCGGCCCCCACCTGGAGCTCAACTATGATGCAAATTCGTCCCGTTGATGTAGATGGAAACTTTTAGATTATGATTTTTCTTACAATGGAAAATGTAAAGAACACAAAGTGTTTTTATAACCAAGTTAAACAAAAGGTAAAACCATGTTCATTCAGAGGCTTTTACTGAAATGAAATCAGCTTTTATTTCATTTATTAAACTTGACTAAACACAGAAAATGATTTGAAAGCAACTGACCCAAATCTTGTTCTTGTTCATGTAAATAAATTTGTTCAATCTTTTTTTCAAAGTTTTTTGGTGGAAATTTATAGCTTTTTTTGTAGATAAGAGAAAATTACTCAAATTTACCTAAAAGAAAACTTGGAAATTTAAAATTTTTGACTTTTTTTTAACGAAAATTTCTGAGATAAATGTCAGTTTATGAGTTTTTGTAGGTATTTTTTTTTTTTATTTAGTGACTTTATTTGATTTTAGGTTTCATTTTGTAAATTTTTTTGGCCTGCAAATACTTTTGACTCGTGACAAAAAGTTTGGACACCGCTGCGATATATTGATGAATATAAATTCCAAAAGTTTCAAATTTGACTTTTTGATTTTCTAGAAAGTTTCTGAGGTTAATCTTTGGTGGAAATGTACAACTTTTTTATAGATAATAAATAAATAAATTTAGCAGCTTTGCTGGATTTTAAGATTTTGTTTTGGACAAAAAGTTTGTACACCCCTGCTCTAAAGTCTCTCAGGCTGCAGCAGACACCATAATACCTCTGAAACTCGGCTCTTCTTTCCACATTCTTATCTTAATGCTGATAACTTATCAAGTCAACCTGACTTGTAATCATCTGCTCTTGCAGCTCATTTCAGAAACGATTTTCTCTGCCTCTCTCGGCTCTTTCTGTTTATAGGCCAGCAGACACATGTGCAGGCTCCCCAACGGCTTCAGACGCCATTAAGAATTCATCAGCAGCAAGATGGTGCTGTTTTAATCAAGTCTGTGTGATCTTACTGAAGCATTAAGCCTCATTGAACAAACGACAGAGAGATCCGAAAGCCCGAGATTGGACGAGTGACTACAACTGAATGACTCTGAGAAACTTTTTATTTTGTTTTGGTGGCAAAAACTACAGGTGGAAGATTGTTCGATCGTTGATCTTAGGGAATAACAAAGCCATAACTGGAGAATTATTTGAAATCCTTTAAGGTGGACGGAGGGGTTGGGAATTTTATTATTTCCTTTCTGTGACTTTGAGTTTCCCAGGAGTAAACACTGTAAGGTTTTTGGCCATAATCATAAATTTTAGGGATATTTTCTAACTCCAAGCTGGAAACACTTCAATGCTTAGGGGATTTAATTGCAGCAGGGGAGGCGTTATTATCAGGCAGATTTTGGAAACTCTTAGCAAGACGAAGATACATGAACATAATGGCTGCTGTCAGGATCGACTCGTATGAGACAGATAATGGAAACATGTCAGACGACGTGAACCAGCTGCTTCCCATCTCCTACCACGATACAAGAAGATACCACGATACCGATACCAAAGATCCCGATCTCCACGATACGGTGAACAGGAAGAGTCCGTAGAACATGGAGGAGCTTCATGAACGCTTAAACATGCTATCAGTGTTTAAGTGGATTTGTAAAGAATACCAAAGGTGAATAACAAAGTTCTGGTGACTGACAGAGTAAACACACGTAGTAAACACGCAGGCTACATGTCCGTCTTAGCTAGCAGAAAAAAGCTACATTAACTAAGCTGGTTTTGCTGATTTTGCACTGATTTAGGGTAGAAAACTCAAAAGTTGTAATCTAGTCATAGCTGTAATGTAGTTATACTGTTTATAAGTTAAAGAGGATTGGAGTTAGTTCAAAGCTCGTGGCTTGTTTGTTGTCATAGCAACTTCATAGCAACTGCCTACCAAAATGGCTGCCAGTTACAAAGATCACAGAAATGTGACGTCACATGAGAAACGTATCCAAATAATCCATTTACTTTAAAGTAACTGGATCAGATTCTGTGTCTGTTCTGATTAAGCCTTCGTTTTGCTGTACAGTGTTTCTGTTCTGATCTCGTACCGTACATGACGTCACGTTGCGTCAGTTTCCTTTTCACAGATCAGGTTTTATCCTGTAAGCCCCAACTAAACTGAAGCCAACACATAAAAGCCGTAAATAACGTACTTTAAACAGCGGCCGTGGTTTTCTCTCAGAAACAATCCCATTTCACGCCAGCGGTCCAACGTCTCCCAGCACTTTCCATATGTCCACAAGCTTTTATCACTAATTTATTAGTCTGAAACAGCAGCAGGATGAATGGTTCCCACATGTTTTTCACTGAGTAGATTAACAGCAAGCTGTGACCTTCTACTCATGGACAGTACATGCAAGTTGAGGCAATTTATTAAATGTTTCACTTAAAGTTGATGTACAATTAGTCTTCTTGATGTTTCTGATATCAGGATGTAAATCAGGAAATGGTTTAAGTATTTTAGGTTATTTCTATTTCCCCATCTTTGATGTTTTTGGTTGATTTTAGCTGAACAACCAAAGCCTTTTATGCAAAACAACCAAAATATTTTTACCATTTTTAAGCTTTTGGCGTTTAAATAGACATCATCACTCCATTTTGCCTTTTTACTGGTTTTTCCTTTTTCTTTACTAGTTTTAACCACTTTAAACAACTTATAGGCAGCAAGGATGGCTGAAAACATTATGAACTGTCTGTTTATATTTAAAAACTTGCATTTGAATGCCTTGGACTGAAGCAAACATCTTAATGACAGGATGGATGTTTACTTACTGCTTCACCAGTTATGAAAATATTCATTTTAACAGCATGAAATTTCAAATAAACATCCATATTTTTACTGAATTTATGCATAACCAATCCTAATTATCCCACATGGAAAACAACCAATAGTCCATCTAAACTTAGTTACCAAACCAACCAACATTTCATCAATTATTATGTTTTACAGCTCATCTTTGCAGACTTGTATCAGAAGGCGTTAATCAAACTGCAAAGGGAACAGATTTTAAGAGCTATCGATCAAATCCAAGTTGTGAGATCAAAAGACTCGTGGCGTGTTCATTTCATCTCAGCGGGATCAGAGCAAACCGATCAAACGTGTCCCTGAACTTTGTTTAAAGTGAAGCAAATTATCGGAAAGTTCTCAAAAACTTTCAGGGTTAAAACAGAATATTAGAGTTCTCAAACAGGTTCATGTGTGCTCAGAAAAAATAAAGGTCATCATTTTTACGTGCAATATAGAAGTTGGTATTTGAAATGTGAGTATTTCCTACGGGGTTTCTGCAGGTTTCACCAACTCAATTTTAAGGCTTTTTAAGACTTTTAAGGCAGTTACAAATCTGTATTATTAAAAAAAAAACTGTACAAAAGAAAATAGTACATTTCATATTAAACCACTGCAAAATATTAATACGTGAATCCTAAAATTCTCCAGCCAACCAAACATTACATTTTTGGCAACTCCATTTGATGACTGCAACTTGATATACTGTGGCTCTAATACGTAATATGTTTCAGCTCTTCACCTCGTCTCTTCAGCTGTCCGCAGACCGAGTCCTGTCATCTGCTGTAGCTCTTATTGCTGCTGAATCGGGAAGCACTTTAGAGCACTGCAGAAACACTCCTAACTTTTATCTGCAACAACAGAAACTGCATGGTAAAATAAAGAGAACAAGAAGCTGTTTGAGTTCCTGCATAAAGCAGATTGAACAAAGGCACGAGGAGAAGCAGGGAGAGGGGAACATGGTGTTTATTTTAGTAATGAGCTCTTGTCTTCACGGTTTCCATTTCCAGCTGGTTCTTTTTGTTCCTGTGGATGCATTTCATCTGCAAACTGCCAACTCGGGTCAAAAGAAAATCTCCTTTCTTGGATAAGTCCGATGACAGAAATAGTTAGAATATAGCTGCAACACTTTTAGGTTCAATTTTTCAGATTTATTTTCACTAGAGATGAAATAATTATTTTTCAAAAATATTCAGAGTCTACTGAGACGGAGTGTTAAGCTTTTATAGCCATTTTCACAACTTTTTCTTTTCAACTCTTTTCAGTCAGAAGAGTTGGATTAATTTCCATACAAAAACTCAAACTCGTTAAGAAAAAAACAGCTGAGACGCTGCTGAAAGTAGAAAAGTTAAGACATCTGGATCCCCTAATTTTGGAGTCAATGCATAAAACAACGATCAACAAGTCTGGAGTCTGGAGATCAAATATCTGCAAACTCTGACTATTTATGTGGTGCTTTATCAAGTGAGAAGAAGGACATCAAGAGAAATGGTTTCAAAGAAGCAGACTGGAGATCTAACAAACAGGTACACCACCCAGTGTTTTAAAATGCTTTGTCATGAGCCCAGTCTACCTGTAAAACCCAGAAAATCGCAAAAACTCAAATTCAAAATACTAAAATTCAGAGTTTGATGCATAATCTAACTCTGATCTATAATCAAACTCTGATGCGGAGCAAAAAAAACAAACAAACAAACTGGTCTATCTACAAACCTCGGTCTCAGTTCGTTTGAGGTGAACTCTGGTGCGGCTCGAATGCATTTGTGAATGGCATGCAGACTGGAAACCACTCCAAAAGTAGGAAGCAGACTACAGTGCAGGGCATTATGGGTAAGTACGACCAAAATAAACATGCTAACCTAGCGTTAGCAGGAGAAATTACTTGTCTTTAAGCAAAACAAAATAGAAATCCTGCAACCGCTGAAATCTGACAGCACTCTATTATTGTTAGCATTTTATGAAGAAGGAAATTGCATTCATGTCTTAAGAGGTTTTACTGGCATGCATGTTCCTCAGTAGGCCTTGGTGCAGCGCCCCCACAGGTGAGGAGGTGAACAGGCTATCCAATTAGCTTGGTTCGTTTGACACAGTGAAATAGAACCACACCAACTCAAAATGCAACAAATGTTTCAATTTTGGTCCCGAATCAAACCGAGTCTACCAGACTATCAGGTGTGAAAACAGCCCAACTGTGAAAATAAAACTGCACATTTTATATGTCTGCTGAACGTTTTGCAGGAAATGTAACATCAAGCAGATGACAGAGACAGCAGTGCAGACACACTAATGATCCCGTGTCAGCAGGGTGTGGCCAACAAGCCGCAGACGGAGCAGAGATTCGGAGCCCTGCAGTTATCGACTTGCTGAACTATAAAATGAATCAGGCAGGTGGTTCAAACGGCAAAACTCAGAGGGTAGAAATTCAAATTTGCACCATGTGGTCAAAATGAAAAAAACAATCTAGGATGGAAACAGTCAAGCGTGACCACCTGGATATTTGGAACAACTCCGACATTACTTCCTCGTTTTTATTCAGGAACTTCCAGCATGTTCTCAACGCAGTGTCGCTATTTTAGATCATAATTCAGCCAAAACTTTAATATACACTGCATGGGAATCCAGCTTGAAATCTGTACTTCCATCTCATTTTTTATAAAAGTCCTTACATTACCAAACCTTTGTGAGTTGTTGTTGTTGTTTTTTTTAAATTTAAAGTTAAGATATAGGTGCTGGAATGTTACCAAACTTGATTGTTTGTTCTTTGTTCCAGTCGTTTGTATTCATGGTAAAAGAAACATTTTTATTGCAGGACTTTTGGTTTTTACAAAAACAGATCCCACTGTTACATTTATTAAATGAAACAGAATATGGAAACATCGAATGGGAGACTTAAACTCTGACATAAATCAGGTACAGAAAAAAAAACAGACCTACTCCCGACTATAACCCAAATTAAAACTTACATCACACATTGGCTTCGTGTATAAATGCATTGAGAGGCTTTTTTATGATGCAGCTGTAAATGTTTTTAATTTTAATAGCCGTCTTTCTGAATATCTGACCCAGTTTTTGTGTCTCTTTTGTAGTCTGTTTTTAAAAAGCCGGAGGGTTTGGGTTGAGCAGCGTTTCCACACAGCTTCAAGTTTCTGGAGCTTTTAACAGATTAAAGTTACTTTATGCTGCAACATTAAAATGTTAAACTACTCGAGAAAAAATACATTTATTTTATTTAATCTTTAAAATATTACGACTTTAAAGGTGACCTATTGTGCTTTCTTGAATAGATTATGATAGGTCTATGTAAAACATATTCACTTCTGCACAAAATTATTTTTAGATAATGAGGTTTTAGTCTGATCTGTTCTATTTTGTTTTAGAGCCTCTGTCACTTTAAATCCAAATAATCCACTGACGGCCACGCCCCCACCAACTCAACATTTACACTTGCATGTGAAAATGGCTGCAAACGGATGCGCAATGATTCAAGAGTACATCTTTGAAAAGCAGAAGTGGCGCCTCCTGAACAACCAACAAGAATGCAGCAAGTGGTTTCTGGATGGAAAGTCAACAACAAAATACTTCTCTTTTCTAGTAGCGGTAAAACCAGATGACCAAATGTGCTGGGACTCAGCTTTGGTTGCTAGGTAACAGGGCTAGGCGTCCCTGGGGTTGCTAGGTAACAGGCAGTGCCTGTTGATTTGTAGCGTTACATTTGGAAAGCTTTTGAAACAGCTCATTTTCCAGACACCAAGTAACATCAACCAATGCCATTGATTTTATTTAGAAGCAATTTATACTTCCAAAATGGAAGTATAAAAATTTACCAAATCTGAATTTTGCATAACAGGACCCCTTTAAACACAACTAGCAGATGAGACGGATCAACTTCCGCTTCAATATTCATCTCCACTCTTAACACATCAGCTCAGAGAAGCTGTGAAGCTGGCAGTGTTTACCATCCGCATTAATTAAGAAACTTAATGACTCAAACAGAGAAGCCATCAAAAGTAAACTAACATCATCCGAAATGTCAGGGATCTTCAGTGTGTGGCTAAAAGTCACCCAGCCAAACCGGATTCCTGCAGCGCACATAAAAGCTTCTTCAAGTCGAGATTAAATATTTAGAGAGAAAGAAAACTTAAAATTAATATTTCAACCCCAAAAGCCCATTTTTACTCAGTTTGATGCAACTCTTGAGAAGGAGAGATTGATATTGTCAGCAGGTGATGTACAATACATCAAACCAGGCAAGATGTTTGCATAAATGATGCATTAAAAGCCCTCCATGTGTAACATGACAGCGTGGAGATCAGCTGGAGTTTCATGCTTTGTTTTCTGCAGCCGGCTTATAAACCTTCCCAGGATCCTGCAGCAGTTCAACCATCCCTGAAATGCAACTCTGGTCGAGTTTTAAGGTCTATACTCATCTCTACCATCCAGAAAATCTCATTAAAGTAGAAAATATATAATCCATATGTTTGTTAGACCCAGCAGATTAACTACATTAACTGTATTTGCACCTACGTAAATCTCTTTATGAGGACGTTTGCTGGTTTTAAATCACATTTAGGTGCTTTGTCTTTTTTCCTTTTGGGGAGCAAATCCATGGCATCTGCTGCTAGACACTCACCACTGTTGGGAAGGTCAGCTTAGAAAGTAAACTAGTTAGAATTAAAGTGAATCCATTAAATAACGTAAGAGTAGTTTAACTGGATTTAGTACAAAAAAGACACTGATTTTTACGACTGAAATATTTGATGAAATTTTCATTTCCTGAAGTTGCAAAGTCCAAAACTTTTCCACCATATTCAACATTTTTTTAGATGTACTTTTATTTTATGTTATTTCAAATCTCTGACTCATGTTTTGTTTTGCAGAGCTGAAGTTTTTAACTAAAAAAATGGACCATATTCAAAATAAAAGGAAGCAGAAGTCAAAGATAATAAAAGATTAACTGGAAAGACACAAAGCTGCAGAAAACTTTAGTCACTTTCTGATATTTTTGAAAAGGACTTTAAACTGTGAAGGAAAAGTTTTCTGGTTTGGAGACACAACCTTCCAGTAAGAATATTTAAACAAGTAAGTCTGGCATTGGGATTTTATTGGCTTTTGAAATATTGAAAGGGGAAATAAACTAATAATTTTCTCCTGAAAGGTTGAAATCTAAGAGTATGTGAATTATTTTCACCATTTCAACATCTAGTGACCAAAACTAAGTAATGAGCCAGCTTATAGCAGTGAGATCCATTCAAAGTCTTGATCATAACTTGCACTAAAATGTAAATAAAAGATGACCTATATGGCAAAATATAACAAAATATTCACATTAAACTTCTGCAGGTTTTTGCTAAATCTGGTAAAAAGTCCATAAAGTAATCCAAGACTTTAATAAGAACAGTTAAGGTCTCAGATCACACAGAGACAGGGGGTACAGAGGTTAATATGAGTTTTCTTCCCTTTTATCATTGTTGTGGATAAGAACACCATTAATACGCTTCACTGGATTCAGCTGGTAATCAAAAACAGCCTTTTCAACAGAGTGGGCCTGAATTAAACTGCAAGCTGCATGACTTCCACAGAAACTGCAATAAAAGAACAAAGCACTCACAGTTTATTCACTCAAGGTTATACGGAGAGCACATCTCTATGCACCGAACATTAACTGGCAATCTTTCCTCATGACGCTGCAGCTCCGCTCTGCTACAGAGGAAAACAGACAACGGCAAACACACAAAAGCTCCAAACAGGTGATCCACTTCCTCACCAGCTCACTGCTTACTGTGCATCTAAGTAGGCCAGAGTGTTAGCATTTAGGTGGGAAACTATCAGCCTCTTGGTTTGTTCCACGGTGAACCTCCATAAATCTGAATAAAAATCAGTGCATAGATGTATTTTATAAGCACCAGGATATTATGCATTGTTTTTATTTCCAACTACATCAAACAATCAAGATTCTGATGTGTAACGACGGCACTTGACTAAACGTAATGCTTCAATTGTTGACTTTGTATTTATGTGTTTTTAAGACAGGACTTTGAACTGTCTTGTTACTGAAACGTGTTATTCAAATAAACTTGAACCTTGAAGCCTGATAGTCCGGTGGAGTCGGTTTGATTGGGGGCCAAAGTTGGAATATTTGTTACATTTTCAGCCAAACTAACTGAAAAACCTGTTCCCCGCCTCACCTATGGTGGCGCTGCACCAAGAACCACTGAAAACATATTTTTTGTAAACAAAAACGGAGTAGCATCAGATTTTAGTGGTTGTTTTTTTTCTATTTGGTCTTTACCAAAAGACCACGAGCCATTTTTCCCGCTATTGCTAAAGTAGTGTTATTTTTGGTTGTATTTACCCAGAATGCCCTGGGCTATAGTCCACTTCCTGCTTTTGGAGCGCTCTGCAGCCTTCTTGGCGTTCACATATGCATTCAAACCGCACCAGAGTTCACATCAACCTGGCAGATACCAAGGTTTGCAGGTGAACTGGAGTTTGCTTTTTTGGTCCACATCAAAGTTTCATCACACATTCACACAAACTAACTGAACTTTACAGACAAACTAGAGTTTGATTAAAGCCAGAGCTGGTGCAAACGCACCCTAAAAAGTTAGTTGTGCTAACCTATGCTAATGCTAAACCACTAAGTCAACAAGGTGCCTTAGCATTAGCTTCTGCTTGATACCAACGTCATTTGAACTTATTTCTTCCTCTGAAAGACTACAACCCTCAAGCACCAATTTAATTTTTATCATATTTAGGGATTCCATGTTACCTTTAGAGACTGTATTCATGTTTATATCTTGTGTGCAGTGCATTTTGGGTAAATGCATTCAGAACTAACGTGGCAGTGTAGCGCTAGCGGGAGAAATGGCTCGTGGTCTTTTGGCAAAGACAAAAAAGAAATCCTGCAAAACACAGACGCCACTCTACTCGTTTACATTTTGTTAAGAGGAAGTTGCGCTCATGTGTTCTTCAGAGGTTTTCATGTCTTTTCGTTCAGTGGTTTTCAGTGCAGTGCCCCCAGAGGTGAGGAGGGGAACAGGTTTGACACAGTGCAGTGTGTGAAAGTGAATCGCAGCAGATAAAAATGTTGCAAATGTTGCAACTTTGACTGTCGGGTATGAAAACAACTTAAGTGGCCATGTTGATTGTTTTATCATTTAACATCTTTCCATCTAAATGTTTTATATTATGCTGAGATTATTGAATTCAGATGTTAATTATAAACAAAGGAGTACTTTGCAGAGTTTCTCCTCCCCATTTTCCTGCTCGCATCAACATTTCCAGCAGAAAATCATGGCCTTGGAGGTGCAGGACTGCAGGAAGTGGGCAGCAGTGCCAGTCGTTATAAAGATGACTGATGTATGTAGCAGATGCTGAGTGTTTTACGACCTGTAGCAGCACTCCATTTAAGTGTGTGTAAAATTGATGGGTAACCATTATTGACCCCTATGAGCCACTACAGGACCACTGAAAGCTGGTCTTCTACTTTGAGAGAAAAGGGTAGTTCTTTTTCTCATTTTGACAAGGTGGGAGGGTTTGATTTATATAACTCTGCAGCAGGTTGGCGTTTCAGGATACAGGCCTGTGATGGATTACTTTGTGTAAGTAAGAAGAAAAGAAGATGGACAAGGAGTAGATGATGGAAGGCAGGGTGGGTGAGAAGGGGCAGGAGCAATAACCAAAGCAGGAAGGAGTAAAAAATGGTCGGGATCAGTAGAAACCTGGGAAAGACTGAGGAACGGAGGAGGAAGGTGTACGACTATGAACTGCAATCTGTATCAACTATCAGCCTGAGTCTTCATGCAATAGTAGACTTCATTGACCTGCTACCAGGCAGATTATCTCGTAGTTGACTAAAATTTATTTATAACTCATAAGAGACAAGAGGGTGCCTAGATTTAAAAGGTTTTTCCACTCGCCACATAAAACTAATGATGGATTCGATTGTACACCATCCTTCATTTGGCTCAAACACTGAGGTAAAAAAAAATCTAATTTAATAAGACAATTTATGGACAACATTGGATGTTTTACACTCACAAAATACTGAAAGGTGACCTATTGTAGCTCGTTGAACAAGTTAGGATAGGTTTATAGGCTATAAAAAACATGTTCATTAAATTTTTTGCACAAAATCCTCCTTAAATTACGAGATTTTAATCCTATGTTGATCATTTTATACAATGAGCTGTTTAAGGGTGTCCTGTCACTTTAAATCCAAATAATCCTCTGCTGGCCACACCCCCCAACTCAACATTTACACTTGTGTGTTAAAATGGGTGAAAAAGATGGACAACTTCGAAATCGTACATCATTGAAAAGCAGAAGTGGAGCCTCCTGCACAACCAACAAGAATGCAGCAAGTGGTTTCTGGATGGTACGTCAATAACAAAACACTCGTCTAAAACCAGCTGACCAAATGTGCTGGAGCTCTGTTTGGGTTGCTAGGTAATGGGGCTGGGCTTCATTGGGGTTGCTAGCTAACGACACACTACCAGTTGATTTTGTCTTAATTGGGAGGTTTCTGAAACTGATACCAGACACTAAAAAATACCAAAAAAAATATGCCTGTGGTGTTTTTTTAATTGATTGGTCTGTTTCTAGAAGCAGCAGAAACCCAAATGGTACAAAAAGATGCAAAATGTGAATTTTGCTCAACAATGTCTTCATCATTAATAGAATGTAAAAAGCAAAGTTAAAAAAAATATGACAAAAAGTCTCTGAAAAAGCCACTGGAAGGTCAGACTTCTCAGAAACTGCATGCACAGGTGTTTGAAGGAAATTTGAGTTTGAAAAGCTTTAATGTGATTTAGAAGACGGATGAATGCAGACAGTCTCTTCTTCCCCTATAATCTGTCATATCGCCTCTGCTGAAGTGATCTTTGCTGCTAGAATGATTCATAGAGTTCATGTTTCTTCAAACCTAAAAATCAATCAATCTCAAATCAGATAAATTAATTCCCCACATACAATACCCACTGAAATAACTAATTATGCTTGCAGGGTTTTTAATTTCTTTCCCGGAATGTGTTTAAGTCATTTAGGAATTTATTGTTCTGATAATTACAGCAAAACAATAGCTAAACTTCAAGCTGGTAATATAGCAGCAACTAAAACACATTGTTTGCTTAAGGCTAATTTATAATGAGAAAAAAAAACAGGTGGGACGCTGCACAGCAGGATGATGAATTGCTCCCAAGTCCACATCCAGAAGAAAACTGGCTAATGTGGGTCAAGTTAAATGAACCTTTTATGAGAGGAGACTGCCTTGGTGCGATGTTTGTCTCACTTTAATTTTCCTGCAACATCTGCAGCTGCGATCAGAGACCTACTTAAGTCCAACCACAAATCAGAAGAATGTTTCAAAAGTTTGCAGAGTCAGCGTGAGGCTTCCCAACTTTGTTTTTTTATATTGTTTTCAGGCTTACAGATCGCAGCAGCTAAAATAATTTCCACAGCTGAAAGCAGGAAATATGTGAAAAGACTGAAAAAAAAGAAAGAAATCCAAAACGATAGCAGATGGATGTTGCTGATGTATGCAACACTTAACTCAGGAAAACCGTCAGCCAAGAACGTCTCCAACTTACGACAAGAAAAAACATTAAACTACCAGAAAAAAGTCAAAATATTGAGAAAAAAAGCAGCATCAAGACTAATTCATAATACAAAAAGTCATAACATTACCATAAAAAATAAATAAAATTATGAGAAGTTGAAATAATAAGAGAATAAAGTTGTAATTCTAATGTGAAATAGTTATAAAGTAATATCAGTACAAACTTCTAATATTACCAGAATAAAGTCAGAATATATGAGAAAAAGAGAGGCAACATACCAGAATAAAGGTATAATATGAAAATAAAGTCGTAAGACAAAAAACATATGATGAGAATTAAGTTGCAATAATAAGATAAAATCATAATATCACCAGAATAAAGCAGTAATCTTATTAAAATTCCTACAAAAACAAAAGATTAAAATCCAGTTCTGTGTTTCGGTGTCCGACGTACTTCATCTTCTAACACATCCAGATTTTACTGGTGAGAGGTTTTTAGCCGCTCTACAGTAACTTTAAATATAAATCTAAAAATGCTGAGCCCATCAATAATTTATCACGACGCCAAGATGTTACACTTGTAGCGGTGAAAGGAAAGTCAAGCTGCTGTCATTCCTTTGGCTCAGACACAGAGAAAGAAATAAATGTTTTTCTCCATTTAGTTTCATAACTTATTCATAAAACATTTTCTTTTCCACGAAACTTTATTCCTCCAGTTAGTGTTTTAAGAGGCTTTTGTTCTGTCAGAAAGTATCTGCTTTGGAAAGCAATAAAAAAGACTGAATGTGGATGGTTAATGGATCCTGTTTCCAAGATTTTTATGCTCTCTGGCTGAAACGTGATGTGATTTTCTTTCCAAATCAAAGCCGCAGGGTGGAGGCCATCCAGGCAGACACCTGTGTCGTCTTTAGGACTCGGTATCTGAACAGATGGCTGAAAGGTTGTTACCTCATAATCTTGGATGCTGTATTTCAGTCTTATCCTGAGCTGGACCAGCGATGGAGGAAACGCTCTGCGAGGAGCTGTGAGTGTTGGGAAAATGTGAAACCCTGGTAAGTTGAGCTAATTATAAAACCAACTTGATTCTTCAAACTTTCTAAGTCCAGTTCTTGCAGTTCCTCTTGAATGAACTCATCCTTGCATTTCTTTACTCGTTATCTTTAATGGTCAGATGAATCACACTGGAAGAGCTACAGGGAGTTGCAGAGAAACAGGAAACCTAAAACAAGCCGAGGCAAAAGCAAAAGTAGAGCCTGAACATCTGCTGAGAGTTTGAAACGTACAGATGTTACTTGTTTCTTTAGAAGGCATTTTGGTGAAAGATTTTTATTTTCTGGTGGAGAAAAACCTGAACATTTACAAAGTAACATCTAGAAACTGCTAAATATTAAACAGGTCATGTTTTATTTCAACCACTGATCTGAAACAAAAAGGTTAAGTGTTAGATATAATGTGAGAGTCAAATCAAAATGACTTCACATATTTCAGAAACAGGTGAAAATACTATTTATTAGAAAGGTTGTACTGTGGTACAATGTTTCCTCATGTAGCACCTTTAACTGGTAAAATAAAATTCAAAATGCTCCACAAAAAGAAAAAAGCAATAAAAATGGCTATAAAAACATAAACCCCATCTACAACTACATACATGAAATTACAAACTACAAATAAATTATTAAAACAAAACATATCTTAAAGGAATGCATGTTTGAATAAAAATGTCTTCATTTCCATTTTGAAGGAGTCAAGATTAGAACTGAATCAGATTAATTGATTAATCGTTAACTTGTTAAGCCATTTACTGAGACACAGAGCAGTAATTAAGCCAAAACTGTGTAAAAAAAATACATGTATTTTGCATTTAAAATACCGCTTTGTGTTTAATATTTTATCTTCACCTGGTTGAAATTCTGTAAAAACATCTTTTTATCAATTTTTAATCCAAAAAAAATCTAATATCGTATAGAACGTGCTTAAGTAGTTAAAAATGAGCCAATTATTATTATTTATCTTATGATTAATCGATCGTAAGAATAATCGATTACTAAAATAATCATTGCAATGCTAGTCAAGATTAAGAGACAGTGTAAAAAAGAACAGATGCTTGTTTGATATTTGCCAGGTTTATCTTTGGACAGATTTTGGTTTGAGATCATGAGAAATAAGACGAGAAATGACCAAGTAGTTGTAGCGAATTCACACCTAAATAAATAATCGGCAGAATCAGCTGACCAGCTGGTCAGAGATTAACCATCGACTTGCATTAGCCTCTCCAGATTCGTTAGCTTCCACTTAATGGCAGCTGCGTTGCTCTGATACAGCGATGCTCAAGGCCAAGGCGCCGAACACATCCGCTCTGCTTAAAGCTACAACATCAAACAGTTTCTCCACCACGTCCTCGTCGTAACCTCTCTGTGTTTCCAACGCCTGCGGCTCCTCGTCCTGTTTACGTTTGCAGGACTTCCTGCCCTTCCTGAAACCCCCAGCATCATTTTATCACTTTATTATTGGTTATGATCACCTGGAGCCCAGATATTTGTTAGCTAGGCAACTCTTTCAAACTACTTTTATGAAATATGAAGTTAGCAAAGTGCTAAAAGATACTGTGTTCGTTGTGTTAAGGTTTCAAAGAAAAAACTGAGACAGACAGCTGTAACTTTACAGCCAAAAAATTAAAAATGTTCCAATGTTTTCAGACCCTAAATAATTTCTTTTGCAGACAGAAGTTAGAAGCTCTTCCTCTAATCCAGTTTGGCTTCATATCGTCTTCTGAAGCTCTTAGTTGTTCAGCTGTAAAGACACAATGTCTCTAAAGTGACCAAAGTGGAGCCTCGCTTGTTTATTCATGGATTTTTCTGTGGATCAAAACTTCAAATTATTCAGGAAAAATTTAATTATTCACATTTTCCCCCCATACAGCATATCTAAAATATTTGAGAGAAAATTCAGCTTGGGAAACGCAATGCTACTCTACACACCGTTGGCGGCCATCTGCAGTTTCTTTTCCTTGGTGCTGATTGGCTGAGGAGCGCAGAAAAAGTAGTGCTACGCTTGTTTCCACCATTAATGTATATTATGGTACATTTTGTGTTTAAAATAGACGGTTACAAGCATTTTTAGAACGAGTCTCAGATTTTCTCACAGAATGGTCAATACATCAGAATTACAGCTTTAAATGTTTAAACAAAAACATGCATGCTGAGCAGCAGATATTTTCATAGCCATTTAATATTAGATATGAAAATATATATAGTTTATGAGATTCCTAAGTGCCGATCCAGCAATAATGTTAGTATTGGGTTATAAAAATTATTTTAAATCAGACAAATCTCTAATCAGATGCTACAAAATGCCCCAGTTTTATTTTTACAGCTTTTTATTATGCAGTAAATAATACAACTTGATCATTTTTATTGAAGCTGAAAATTGTTTTTGGTTTTATTTTGCTTCAAACTTTTAATGTTCATATTTTATACCTTTCTGGCCAATTCGAAAATGTTTTCCTGGCAGGTGCACCTTTCCACCGCTTTTAACAAAATCCACCAGATGTGATGAGGGGATGTTATCTCAGTGACGCTGATTATTTCCAACAAACGGTGAATAAAACAGGTGGTGGATTGTTTGTGTTACACTTCCTGCCAAAAAAGTCCCTTTTAATGACCAAATGCATGCTGTGCAGAAACATTAATAAGGCTATAATAAAAAATCCTGGGATGCTCTGGTCTGCATATGTAAAAGTGAAGATAAATACCTTCTCTGCAGTCTTGTGTACAGAGCAGCTGCGCAGTGGAATAAATTAATAAAAAAAATAAAAAATACTTACAGACTTTAAAAAAAAACTTAAGTAGTTACAGAATTATAGGGGATGAGAAGATGTGAGTTATGCATTTGCGATTAAAATAGTAATTTGTAATTTTTAGAGGTGTGCCGATCGATCGGC